>NW_027170107.1:0-97500 GCF_036898095.1 Palaemon carinicauda | reverse complement strand
GAGAGAGAGAGAGAGAGAGAGAGAGAGAGAGAGAGAGAGAGAGAGAGAGAGGGGAATTGTAGGGAGTCATTATGTCATCAACCTTGTTGCAGAATTGCATCGACCGAACCATATCCTCGTCCCACTCTTGCAACATTTCTTTCAACTCCTTCGCATGGTTGCAGGCCTTGGGAAGCCGTTCTAATGTTAAGCCCGTTTCTTCGACATTTTCTTGGGTCTCTTCCTGGGTTTCACTCTCTTCTTCGCTTGCCGATTTCGTCAGGTCTTCGAGGTTTGCGTCAGTTAGGGGCTGGGAATGGCAGTCCAACAACTCGTCGACGTCTTCAGTTGTCATGTCGCCAAACCCGTCGCCTCCAATTATGGCAGCCAACTGCACAGATTTGCGTATTGCAGAGTGTTGGATTTCAGCAGGTGTAAATCCCTCGTCGTCGTAAACAATCTGGGGCCACAACTTCTTCCAGCTCGCATTCACGGTTGCAGGTTTCATCTCTTGCAGTGCCTTCTGAATATTCTGCAGGCACGTGGCTATGGTGTACTGCCGCCAGTACGCCTTCAAGTTAAAATCTTCATCCTCATCATCTTGGGCAGCATCCACACACGCAACGAGGTCCGCCAAGGTATTCTTCGTGTAGAGGGCCTTGAACGCCCTGATAACCCCCTGGTCCATCGGTTGAATTAATGACTTGGTGTTGGGTGGCAGGAACTCAACCTGAATGCCCTCATGCGACAGGTCAGTTGCGTGTCCACCAGCGTTATCCATAAGGAGAAGGATCTTGAATGGCAAGCCCTTCTCTAAGAGATATTTGCTGACTTGCAGGATAAAACACTGATGGAACCAGTTGGAGGTCAGCATCTTCGTAATCCATGCTTTTTGATTATGCATCCAGTACACGGGAAGGAGATTCTTATTTTTATTTTTCAAAACGCAAGGATTTTTCGGCTTATAAATAAGCCCCGGCTTTAGCAAAAATCCAGCAGCATTGCCACACATCACGAGGGTAACGCGATCCTTGAATGCTTTAAAGCCAGAGGCTTTGGCTTCCTCTTTGAACAGGAAAGTTCGCGATGGCATTCTCTTCCAAAACAAGCCGGTCTCATCCATATTAAAGACTTGTTCCGGCTTGTATCCACCTTCGGCGATAATATTCTTGAATGTCTGGTTCACGTAAGTTTCAGCAGCGGCAGTGTCAGCCGAAGCAGCCTCGCCATGCAGGGAAACGCTTTTCAGGGCGAAGCGTTTCTGAAACTTCGCGAACCATCCTTCGCTGGCGGAAAAACGTTGTTTCTGAGGCTGGGAATCAGTGGATGTCCCTGGTTGAGGATCATCTGCATCATCATCATCTTCAGCATGGTTGCCGTCGTCGCCTTGAGGTTCCTTTGCAGCAAAATTCTCATACAAGCTCAAAGCCTTTGTTCGGATGGTGTTCGTATCCAAGGCTATGTTCTTCTTCCGGCAGTCGGCAATCCACACTTCTAAAGCACCTTCCATTGCTGCCGAGGGCCACCGCAACCCCATCGCTGCCGAGGACATTGCAACCCCATTCCTTCAACACCTGAAAATAACAGCTCGTTAGATGAGATGGATATTAGCTCTCCGCCCTGCATATCTACTGCTTGCAAGAGCTGTAATTGATAAAACGACTCTATGCTGCAGTCTAACACAGAATCTGACACCGTAAATTTTGGGACCTTTTTTCAGACCCCGGCCCTTACTAGATTCGGACACCAAAAATAGGGCCTTTTTTCAAGAAATCTCTTGTATCTTCTATAATTTTAGTCGGAGAGCGAAAATATGCGATGACCACATATATACCCATAAAACGTCTAGGCTGCAGTCTAACACAAAATCTGACACCGTAAATTTTGGGACCTTTTTTCTGACCCCGGCCCTTAAAGTGTTCTTTTAGGTTCAATGTACCAGCAAAAGTAATATAGAAGGGAAAAAGGTTTAGATGGGGAAGGTTTAAAGAAATCAATCTGGAAGAAGTATACAATTCTTTGATCGCAGGTATAGGACGAGCGGGGCTAGCAAAGAGAACTGACCTGTAGAAGAAGAAAAATGTTACACTGCCTTGGTATGTAAGACACTACTATCATTTATATGAGAAATGGAGACCCATTTTAATAACCATCAGAAAAAAATTATTTCAAAATTGTGGGATTATTACAAAAATGTGGGTTTAGGGGAGCCAGATGAAAATGGGTTACTCGATATCGACGTTACCTTCGATAGCACTGGCTTAATCGTGGCCTCAAGTCGAACATGTTAGTTGGATTTGTGATAGGAGTGGTTACGGGGATTGTAGTTGATTTCGTTGTGTTATCCGAATATTGTGCACTCTGTGATAGGAAAGCGCCGAAGTATAAAGCAAAGAATGTGCGCATGCGTAATAAGAACTTTGATGGACCTCGGGATTCGATGGAAGTAGAGGCAGCTCGATAATTATGGTCTCGATCCGAAAGTCTCGGCTTTAGTTATGTAAAGTTTGTGTGGGATGGGGGGACTAAAGCATATAACGCTATGTGCGAGTTGAATCGTGGCAAGGGGCCGTACAAAAATAAAACTAACTTAAATAGAATTCATTAACCAAGTCGTTAATGAAATTTTTCCGAGGCTAGTGAATTTAAATTCACTTTCCAACTGTTTAGTTACCCAAAAAGAAGTAATGGAAATTTTAAGTCCTACGTTGGGAAAGCCACGAGAGACGACATTGGCGCGGACGAACAAACGATACGCAATGCAGATGCAGTAATGGCCAACTTGTTGCATCACACCTCTTCAGATGAATGCCCCGAACGCCATAGATTATGCCCTAAAGAAACGTCGTCATGGTCTTTCTACAATAAAGCTGTTGCTAAAGGGGAGAAACCGCCTTCTCATGAAACGCAACAGTTCCTCTTAACAAAGATTCCACAACACCACTACAGTCTATTGGAGTCTGTGTTTGACGATATAACGAATACAGACCTACTTAATCGCTGCCTGAAAGGATATGCACAAAATCCAAATAAAGCATTGCATTCAAAACTGTGGCTGAAATGCCCACAGCAAAAGTTTCTTGGCCTTTACAGAGTCATATTTTGTGCTCGGGTGACGATACTGGAGCATAACTTTGCTTACAAGAGAGCCGACATCCTAAGCATGTTGTTTGACACCACTCCGAGCGAAGCCAGTCAGAGCGTCGCCAGTCCGAAGCACATGGATTTGCGCAGCTCTGGAGGTAAACGAAAGGGAGGAAAGATTAGACTATCTTCGAGGAAAAAGAAACTTGAGCTCAAGACACTGAAAATGAGTGACGAGAGCAACGATGACTATTGACTTGGTTAATTTTCGTTTCAAAACCAGGCCACAGCGAGTTGGGTGGTGCCCAATGAGACCCTCGCTTTTGAGCGAGTAATACCTCCACGCGGTGGAGAGGGGACTTGGTACCATGAAATCAGGAAGAAACTGCAAAATAAAATGAAAAAATGCAAGTCTGGACTATCTCCTGGTGAGTGTTAAAACTTAATTTTGTTATTTTTTTTATCTTTACAAATTAGTGTACATGCAATCAGAAGTGCCGCCCCCCCCCCCCCCAAAAAAAAACACTTTACCTTTACTACCGTTTTCCTCCGCTTCGCGTTTTTCTCTTCGTGATGTTAGGACTTACTCGTTTTTAATGTAGATTTCAAAAGTTAAGTATACCATTGGGAAGAAGAAAAATATTTTAAGATTAGTTTGCCGAGTAATCCCAAAAAATTACAGAAATAGTTTTATAGAATTTTATGGTACTTGCTTAAGCGAGCAACGTACCAAAAGTAGGCCATCAGAAAGGGTCTAAATGTGACTTCAAATTGAATAGCTACCAATTGGCCAGAATACCCAGTTTGTTCCTGTGCGAAACAAAAATTCATTTAAAATTGGTTAACTCTAGCGGTGGAGACTGCTGATGAAGTTTTGAGAATCTGACTACCAATATCCATGAAAATTTTGTCCGCTGCTCTGTGCTTTCCATATGGCCTTTGATGTTTTTCTTTCTTTGTGTTTGTAATAAATATGTAGCCTATGTGGCGACATTAGTATTTCCATTTTAAAGATTAATAATGTTAAAAGTAGGTATGTTTTATATAAACTCAAGAAAGAGACCTTTCAACCTGTACATAGCCTATATCAACTGCAATATCTGTAAAAAAGTCTAAAATTTTTTATTTTTTGTTGCAAGAGTAAGTCTATATTTTTAAGATATGCATTATCAAGGAACCAGAGTTGGAATTTGAACCGAAGTTTAATATAAAATATTATATTATAGTATTTTTAAGGTTCCTCTGGACCTCAAAAACCCCACCAGGAAGATTAACTGGATATTAGAGACTTTATTTGATTTTTAGGATATTTATTTGACACTGGCCAAGTTGATGGAGGATATTGGACCTCTTAATTTCTTCTGTACTTTGAGGTAGGTTATTATTCTGTATACAGTAGAAATAAGATTTGTAATGCTCGTACAGAATGGTGCAATGCTCGATCCATACATTTTTTGTAGAATTCAGCGCTGTCTAGTTCAGTTCGTATTGTACGTCACACATCTACTTGCTGAAATTGTACCTTGTGCTTCTTTTAGATAGAATACTTGCATTAATGCATCATACATACCATGTCTTCCATATTGTTTTTCCATTTAAGATATAGTTTGCACTTTCCTCAAATGGTGTCGAATCTTTAACCAGTGTTCCTACGCAAATACAAACAAACATTCTATTATAGGTGTATGCTTTCGCCAAAGACAAAAAGGCTGTTAAACTTTAAGACTTGGTTATATTTACTGGAAACCTGCCCACTTGAGTCTGCTAGACACTTATCTTTGACATTGGTTGCAAGCAGTACATACATTCCCTTGCTGTCTCTCCAATCTTGGCTGAATTGTTTTTTGTTTTCAGTGAATGGAGAAGTGCACTGTAATGCAACTTGGTCCAGGTAAACCTGGGTGAAAATGTGGCTGGATTATGTCTAAACCTGACTTTCCACAACTGCTTTGCATCATCCCCGATGGTATAGTTCGCAGGCATTCCCTGTAAAGGTGTGTTGTTTGTGCCTCTGGAATGGCTGGAGTTTGCTAAGAAGATAAAGATAAATTTTAAGAGGGAATCTTTGGTATTAGAGGTGAAAATGCTCCCATAGCTCCTTTACATTTTCTTCTGCTTGACTTGTCCCCTAAGGTTCTTCTAGAGCTGGGATGGAGGAGACATCAATTTCAACTCTGGGGGCATTCCTCAGGGAACGCTAAAGTCTTTCCCTATTGAAAATAATACTTCTCTGCTTTTTCCTCCATTTGTTGGTTGCTATTCTGAACAATGACCCGAGGAGATTGTGGCTTGTCTTGGGCATTGCTGGCAATCCTTCAGCAGGAAAGCTTCTTGAAGGTCTTAGCAGCTGTCAGGATTTTGAGGCTTTCCTTGCAGTTTCTTCCTAGTCTCCTGCTCTACCTGTGGGAGCACTGTCGACATGACTCCCACCGATAGGGACTTGGCCGTTTAAGACCCCTTTGGCTTCTAACTCCGCCTGATCATGGTTGTTAGCCTCCAAGACCTTTACTTTGAAAAATGGCAAGAAGCAACGTTCGCATGCTTATTCCTCCTCCTTGTTTTCTGTAGAACCTTCTGACTCTGCTGCTCCTGGCCCAAAGAAGAGCAAGTCATAGAAGTCCAGGAAGGCAAATGATCAGGAGTCCCATGAGACAACGACCAAACTCTCCTCACCTCTGCATGAGAGATCGTGTGGTGCCGAACACTGATCAAGCCTGGGAAGGTGCGTCATATGGTGGAGGTGTTTACACTACTGCCACCAGTGTTCAATTTTACACCAAATTGAGCATGTAGACCATCCATTGGGATGTAGGGTGCCGCCTTCCTCCCCTTCCTTCTCCTGAAAGATTGACGTTCACCATGGTTTTCTTTAAGGATACTTCAGTTTCAAAGGGGAAGAAATTGCCTTGGGAGGGGTGGAGAGGAGTAGACAATGTCTCCTCACTTGCACAAACACTGAGATATTCCCTCGTGTCATTGTTATCGGACAGGTGATCGTTGATATCCTGGAGATCGGTTTTTGCGTGATCAATCCCATCATCATTGTTCACTGAGAGAGCTTTCACTTCTCAGTCCTAAGTCCTATCATATTCTGGCACCGCTCGATCAGTCGCCACATGATGGTTTTCCTTTTTATGTCAGGTCACTAGGGCCAATTGTGAGTGCAGGAACGAAGTCGCTTCTTTCTTCCCCACGTGATCTTCCCAATGTCCTGCTAGGTTCTCTCGCGCTCTTGTGATTTGGAAACCGAAACATCTGACCATGTACCACTCGCAATGCTTTTGAGGATAGATACCCCATCTTGTTTTAGTGACTGGCAGCATGGTTATACATATGTGACGTTCTTGCGCAATAGTAAAGTAGATATATGAAAATATCCCTCAAACTCCCAAAAAATTCCTACAAAAGGTTCATCAACTGATATTGGTAGGGTTTAGTGTACTTTATAACAGTATAATTTTACCAAAGTAGGACCCTCAGAAAGTTTTTTATTTTTAATATGGTGTCCATGATAGCTGCCAAAACCTCCTGATAATCATAACTATAAAACTACCAACTCAAATGTGATGATATCGGTGTCTATTCATTGGTTTTTTGGGGGCAAAGAACACATTAAGATCATAAGAAATATATAACTCAAAAATCCAATATGGTGTCAATAATGAAATCACTAATCATTTTTTTATATCTCTTGGCAAAATTTAAGATTTGCTGCAGTGGCTTCATATTTTCAGTGCTGCTTTACTTAATTGATAACATTCACTTTGGCTGTGGAGAACATGCAGATGTGTGCACATGACGACTAGAAAAGCTGTCCAGAGGGCTGTGCAGGTCTGTCTTTTTGTTGACAAGGGCCTGCATAGCCAGCTTATAACAAGATTCAAGCACTGCTGGATCAAGCTGCGGAATTGTACTGCTCCCTTCTTAGCGGAGAGATGATGGTAGATACTGCTTGTTCTCTTTTGATACAACTTGAGACTAATGAAGAAGAAGTCTGAACTTGCTCAGACCTCAAAGACCAGCCAGTTATGGCTAAATTTTCAGCGTATGGTTGTCATGGCAAGAATGATGATTAAGGTGGATTGTACTGGGTCTTTGCAGGTAGTGTCCAATTGCCTAACTGTCTTTGATGTAGCCGAGAGACATTATGGCCCAGTGACAGTGGTGCTTGATGGCTATTGTAAAGATCCTACATAAAAGATGACACATGCTAGAGACGAGGAAAAAAAACCTGCATCCTATTGTTAGTATCACTGCAGAAAGTTTTCAGGCGTAAAGGAGATCTTTTTGTCTCTTGAGAAAAAAAAAGGAAAACAGGATTGCTCTCATCAGCACAGCAGTACTGTAACCAAAAGGGGTTGCCATGTTATTCAGTCGACAAGGTATGCAGACGTTGGTATCGTTAGGGCAACTGTGGAATGATCCCATCATTGTACCCCCAACGTTAGTCGGTGAGGCTACAGATTTGCTGATCTAGCTCCTTCATTACTCCCGACCAGATAGATTATCTATAGTACTTCCATTCTGATGCAAATAAAGTCAAAACTACAAATTGTATAACATTGACCTGTTGAAAGAAACTTTAGGTGTGTGTAATGAGATCTTCTTAGTACATGCCTCATCAGGCTGCAATTCAACTTCAAGGATTTTCACCATTGAAAAAAAGTTGCCCTTCCAAAAATTAATGAAATTTGATCCTGTCATGAAGTCTTGTGCTGGTGCATTAATCCATCAAAACAAATCTCGAGAGAACGTATCAGATCTTGGAGAAAATCTGATGATTGATATCTTTGGTGGCAAGTCTAATATGCTATCATATGTCATATCTTTTTCACCAAGAAAGTGGCAACTGCTGAAGCATTTGTCACTTCTGAATGGCTTCTGCTAACATTATCTATAAGATTCTATATCAAAGTTGTGTACTGTACTTTCAAATTATAGTATGGATGTGGATAGCAAATGAAATGAACCCAATTGAATGGAGGATGGAAACCAGAACAAGATAAGTTATTTCCAGTTATGACCCAAAACAATGCTGCACCTGAAGAACTTGAAAATTATCAGTGGCAACTGTTTGAGGGGATGCAAATCCTCGCAATGCATTTGCAGATGCTATGGACTCTGCTGCACCACTGCATGTGGCCCCTACCAAACTGAAAACTGATAATCCAAACAACACTCAAGAGGTCGATACTGAGGAAGAGGATAACACTCAAAACTGGACTCTCTGAAACTTATTTTTTGGACAAAGGTATTTGTGCATTAAATCTTAACTTACGCTGTGAAATATACTGTACAAAAATTGTTAGAATGTGTTAATTTTTGATGCCATGTTGGAGTTTTATGTTACTGTATTTATTATCCTAATGTGTTTTTTGCCCCCAAAAGCCAAGGAGGCACCAAGAGCATCAAAATTGAGTTTATATTTGTGTAGTTACAGTCATTAAGAGGTTTCGACGGTGATCTTAGACGCCATATGAAACCCATTTTCTGGGGGTCCTACTTTGGTAAACTTCTGGTTATGTTATGAAATATATTAAATTACCAAAATCAGTTGAAAAACCTTTTGTAGCAATTTTTGAGGGTTAACTATTTTGACCTAACTACAATGCTGTTGCTCACTATACAAGATGGCACTCGCCATCTCGCCCCTTGTAGGCTTTTATAAAGTATAGGCTACTTCGACAGTCTTTGGGGGCATGAAGGGAAAAGGCTGCTCTACTTCTCTAGGGAATTCTGATAGACAATCAGCACTCTTTCAACCTCTTTAAAGTACACTGGTTCCACTAGCGGTCTGTCGTGTGGATACTCCGGGGGGAAAGAACAGCCCCCCTAAGGTGCATGTTGAGACCTCTCCCCTTCTGAGGGATGAGTCTCAGGGATTTCAACACAACACTTCCATACTCTGAGACGGAGTTCGTTCTTAGATGTTCTTGCACTCTTCTGCGAGTGCAGCGAACTTTTAGTGCTACTGTGGTACCTGTGAAAGCTGGTTTAAAAGTTAAGGTGTCTTCTTTCATTAGAATACTCTCTCACCAAAACGTCAGCTGCTTGTCAAACTGTTCGAAGAGGTGCATTTGGCCACAAATGCATAAGGTTTGTGGATAATGAAGCCCCACCCACAAAAGTCAGGCGAGAACAGACTTTCTTTGAACCATTCGATGAACGCGTTCGACAACCAAATATCCCGTTCACACGTTCGAACATCACTTCAAAACCTCTTCTGTCGAACTGCGTTGGACGAACAGTTTGGCTGTGTAAACCCGTTGAAAGGTAGAATGACTGGCCTAATGTTCTTTCTTCCCTTCCCTTGGGGTGCAACAGCCATTCTGTTATATGGTGGCCCAAATGCTAGTTTCAAGCAAGCTTCATAACTGAACAAAGTTTCTGTTCAGACAAGATTTATTATTATTTCTCAAAGATGATTGGATGATAAATTGTAGGCATGCAAACCCATTTCTCATTACGAGTACACATTCAGACAACGTATCCTGTATAAGACTATAGGTTCTAATGTGACCACTTCCCAATGTCACTTTGTTTGGGCTTAATGTCTGTGACTTATTTTTATGTTCTGACCATTATGATGTTGACAGGAGTCCATTACCTTTGCTCCTGTACAAGTCCAGGTGCTCTTGACATTTTTTTGAGAGTTTAATAGGCCAGGATTTTGTGGGATTTTCTCCTTAAGGACGTCTTTCATATCAAGACGTTAGCTTGTATTCGTGTAGAGTAGTTTATAGTTTTTCTATGAATATAAACCCGATCCCTTCAAGTTCCACTAACCGTATTGATCACGCCATAAGTCCTATGCCTAAGGTCAAAAGAGTCTCTTCAAAAGTCAACTTTGATGAAGAACAGGAAGCCATTCCAAACGATCCTTCTTCAAAAACTGTGGAAAAAAAAGCTACGTTCAAAGGAATGAGAAGCGGGACCGTATTGGAGCACTGGAAGGTGATAGGACATGTACTGGCTCCTTATTTATCCTTCCCCTTAGTGGACTAGACTGGGAAAAGTCTTGTTTGGGGTGCAGATATCTTTGGTCATTTTGGGATTTGTCCCTGATCATACACGATATCTTCGGATAGTCGTTTCCGTGGGTTGAAACCCTGTGATACCCAACGTAATTCTCTTGTAATGTCAATCGCAGAAATATTAAACTGTAGAAGTTGCCAGAAGGAATTTCCATCAGGATGACGAGGCTATATCGCCCAAAAATAGATTTTTACCCTTTAATGGCCTTTCAAGATTTGCTGAGGTTAAAGTCCTATTAAAAGATTGAGGTTTATGATATTTGGAAATATGCAAATTACTTGAAAAAAATTTGCTTTCACTAAAGCAATTGTTTGTTAAACTTTTAAACATTATTAGTTAGAATTTGCTGACTACTAGTTTTCATTAAATCCTGCAGTACCAGTTCTGAGGATTAAGTTAGAATGTGATTTTATTTACATTACGTGGAAGCATGTAATATGAAAAAGATATTTATTGAAAGAATTTTATTTACTGCATTCTAAAAATACTAGTATTCATATGGCAAGAAAAAGTGGTAAACAAACTTTTCAAGCTATAAAAATATTCTAATTTTAGATATTTTTTTATTATAAACTTTTTAGTTATTTCCTGTCGTATCTTGAACTTTGAAGTAATGGAGTTGTATTAACTTTTCGTTATTACACACTAATTTAGTTTAACCAAAGCTGCAATTTGTGCCAAGTTTATCTGCAAAATTACAGGAAAATAAATGTTAAATTATATGCAAATATAGTCTTTATTGAACAATAAATACAAATACATATAAGTTGGTTTCTGGTTTCGAGGACAATCAAAATTCAACACTGTACAGCACTCGATAAATTAGTTAAATTTATTATCGAGACTCAAGTTATTGCGAATAGCCGACTTATGTAGACAAGTATCAACAATATCTTTTATTCATCCACAATATAAAAAGATTTATTTCAGATATGCTAAGAAGACGACTTGCATTTTGCTGCTGATGTTAATAAAATGGACATACGGTACTTGACATGCAATTATCTTTGTACTAGTTATGCGATATAGTAAATGCCATTCATTAATATTTTTTTAAATCTTTAGATTATTATTATTAGAGTATTTAGAGAATATACACTAAACTTTGTTTCATACCTAACATTTTCTTTTTAATTATTGTACAGTACAGAGGTCCCCTTTTCTGTTTCATTTGTTTGATGTTGGCTACCCCCCAAAATTAGGGGAAAGGCCTTGGTGTATGTATGTATATCCTGTTACAAACAGTAAAATATAACATTATTACTGTAATTCAAAGTTAATTTAAATATTGTATAATCACAAAGCCTGATTTGCTTCTAAAGTTTACGTAAGCTAAAGTTTTGTTCCTAAAACTCTCAAAGGTTTTAAAATCTTAATGACCTTGGGTGAGAAAACTTGAATTTTAAGGTTGGATTTACATAAAATGTTACTTAACTGATTGATGTGTTATTACTGCACATTCGTGAAGTAGCTCTCTCTGTACTAAAAGCCTTTGAAAATTACAGTTAGGTTTTGCAATCGGAATAATGTAGATAGAATAGATTCTAAGATGGCACTCGCTGTTATACAAGTCTCTATGGTGTTATAAACTTTTGACATCTCAAATTCTAAGATGGCACTCACTATTATACAAGTCTCTATGGTGTTATAAACTTTTGACATCTCAAATTCTAAGATGGCACTCACTATTATACAAGTCTCTATGGTGTTATAAACTTTTGACACCTCAAAACAAAATTGCACCGCAATTCTTCTAATCTTAAACAAAATAATGAAATTTATCATTTACCATATAAAATAAATTGCAGCCTCTGGTTATTTCCTGATTAAAAAAAAACTTAAATTATCCTGAAGGTTTATTGTGTTTTGGAAGATTTATTATACACGGTATTAACGGTCTTCATTATTGCACGACTTAAGACCTTTTTGAATAGTTTCATGTAGTATTTAGCTCTTGGCTCGTCACGGATAGGTGTTACTGTAAAGACTCCCCCTCCACTCTGTAAGAAAAGAATAATTAGAAAATTCATATTAAACATTTTTTACTTTGTCTGTATAGTTTAATGTGAATTCAAATTCATGTAGGAATAAAATTTCTTAATGATTATCACAGGAATGTTGCAATAGCTTTCAATTGTAAAAATTAATTTAAAGAGCCTGTTTATTTGCACCAGGCCAATTTAAATAAATAAAACTTTTTAAGATGTTAGTCACAGTATTTAATATGATGCCCAGAAATAAAATATGTACTTAAAATAAATTTTGAAATTTTACAGTGTGGTTAACGTAATATCAGAAACGGCAGTAAGGGCGACTGGAAAACCAAACTGGTATAGAATGAGAGAATTTACAGCAGTAGCAGACTTGCCATTCTTTATATCCTGAAACACTAATAAAGGAACTGAAGAAGCAGTAGAACATGACCACACCAAGGGGAAAAACCTGAGGAAGCACCTGGAAATGACTGCATGTAACTAGCCTGAGGTTAAGGAGCAGTAGGAATTGCCAAATAGAAACCAACATGGCGAATTAAAGACCTGGAAATCGGCAGATGACATAAAGAAGCTGGAATGAGGAACTGAAAGTGACAAGACTGAGAGGAAAGAAGCAGCTGAAATAAAAGTCTGGATACAAATATGATGAAAATAAATCAGTTTAGAAAAGGCAGGAAATAATCTTAGATTTCTTGACGGAGGAAGGAACAGATGGTGATAGCAGTAAACCAGCTTGATTTGGGATATAAAAAAGACTCCTACAAAGGATTAAACAAGCGACAGATTATGACTGGATGGAAGTAAGTGAAGAAATGGCAGAATACAACTGTTCAGGGAACGAAAGTGGAAAAGCGGCAGAATACGATGGTTCAAGGGAAGGAAGTGGAGAAGCGGCAGAATAAAACTGTTTGAGGAAAGGAAGGAAAGAAGTGGCAGATTATGACTGGAGGGTGGCAGATTATGACTGGAGGGATAAAAGTGAAGAAATGGCTGAATACAACTGGTTAAGGGAAGGAAGGGGAGAAGCAGCAGAATACAACTGTTCAAGTAAAGGAAGGGAAGAACCGGCAAAATACGACCGGAGGGAAGGAAGTGGAGAAGCGGCAGAATAAGACTGTTCGAGGGAAGGAAGTGGAGAAGCAGCAGAATACAGCAGCAGAATACAACTGTTTGAGGAAAGGAAGTGGAGAAGCGGCAGAATAAGACTGTTCGAGGGAAGGAAGTGGAGGAGCGGCAGAATACAACTGTTTGAGGAAAGGAAGTGAAGAAGCGACAGAATACAACTAGAGGGTTAATAAACCGGCAAGAAGATTTGAAGAACTCCAAAAGTAGCTGAGGAGGACTGCAAACATACAATCATTACTGAACGAATTGAAGAAGCGGCAGCAATTCAACCAGGATAGAGAAACATATTAAAAAAAATTATAAAGAGTAATTGGCAAGATAAACTGGAACGGAGAAAGCAGGAATATAAGAATATGTAGGAGTCCACCGCAAGAAGCCCGCATCATGAAATTAATGTAGTATCCAGCAAGAGGAAGGAGGGAACTGAAGGCTGCGCAGCCTTCAAATTCATGTGATACTAAAAGATGTCATGAGCAGCCTTCACATCCGCCTCCAAATTAATGTGCAGCCTCGAAATTCACCTCCCGAGTCATGCGCAGCTTCTACATCTGCCTCCCGATTCATGTGAAGCCTCAACATCTGCGTCCAGATTCATGTGCAGCCTCGAAATGCGCCTCCCAAGTCATGCGCAGCATCTAGATCTGTCTCCAAACTCATGCGCAGCCTCAACTTCCGCCTCCTGATTCATGTGCAGCCTCAATTCGCCTCCCGAGTCATGCAGCAACTAGATCTGCCTCCAGATTCATGCGCAGCCTCATTACCGATTCATGTGAAGCCTCAACATCTGCCTCCTGATTCATGTGCAGCCTCGAAATTCGCCTCCCGAGTCATGCGCAGCATCTAGATCTGTCTCCAAACTCATGCGCAGCCTCAACTTCCGCCTCCTGATTCATGTGCAGCCTCAATTCGCCTCCCGAGTCATGCAGCAACTAGATCTGCCTCCAGATTCATGCGCAGCCTCATTACCGATTCATGTGAAGCCTCAACATCTGCCTCCTGATTCATGTGCAGCCTCGAAATTCGCCTCCCGAGTCATGCGCAGCATCTAGATCTGTCTCCAAATTCATGCGCAGCCTCAACTTCCGCCTCCTGATTCATGTGCAGCCTCGAAATTCGCCTCCCGAGTCATGCGCAGCATCTAGATCTGTCTCCAAACTCATGCGCAGCCTCAACTTCCGCCTCCTGATTCATGTGCAGCCTCAATTCGCCTCCCGAGTCATGCAGCAACTAGATCTGCCTCCAGATTCATGCGCAGCCTCATTACCGATTCATGTGAAGCCTCAACATCTGCCTCCTGATTCATGTGCAGCCTCGAAATTCGCCTCCCAAGTCATGCGCAGCATCTAGATCTGTCTCCAAACTCATGCGCAGCCTCAACTTCCGCCTCCTGATTCATGTGCAGCCTCAATTCGCCTCCCGAGTCATGCAGCAACTAGATCTGCCTCCAGATTCATGCGCAGCCTCATTACCGATTCATGTGAAGCCTCAACATCTGCCTCCTGATTCATGTGCAGCCTAGAAATTCACCTCCCGAGTCATGCGCAGCTTCATCTGCCTCCCGAGTCATGCGCAGCTTCTTCATCTGCCTCCCGATTCATGCGTGGCCTCAACATCCGCCTCTGGATTCATGCGCGGCCTCAACATCCGCCTCCGGATTCATGCGCGGCCTCAACATCCGCCTCCGGATTCATGCGCGGCCTCAACATCCGCCTCCGGATTCATGGGCGGCCTCAACATCCGCCTCCGGATTCATGCGCGGCCTCAACATCCGCCTCCGGATTCATGCGCGGCCTCAACATCTGCCTCCGGATTCATGGGCGGCCTCAACATCCGCCTCCGGATTCATGCGCGGCCTCAACATCCGCCTCCTGATTCATGCGCGGCCTCAACATCCGCCTCCTGATTCATGCGCGGCCTCAACATCCGCCTCCGGATTCATGCGAGGCCTCAACATCCGCCTCCGGATTCATGCGCGGCCTCAACATCCGCCTCCGGATTCATGCGCGGCCTCAACATCCGCCTCCGGATTCATGCGCGGCCTCAACATCCGCCTCCGGATTCATGCGCGGCCTCAACATCCGCCTCCGGATTCATGCGCGGCCTCAACATCCGCCTCCGGATTCATGCGCGGCTTCAACATCTGGAGGCTGCGCATGAATCTGGAGGCGGACGTCGAGGCTGCGCATGAATCTGGAGGCGGACGTCGAGGCTGCGCATGAATCTGGAGGCGGACGTCGAGGCTGCGCATGAATCTGGAGCCGGACGTCGAGTCTGCGCATGAATCTGGAGCCGGACGTCGAGGCTGCGCATGAATCTGGAGCCGGACGTCGAGGCTGCGCATGAATCTGGAGGCGGACGTCGAGTCGGCGCATGAATCTGGAGCCGGACGTCGAGTCTGCGCATGAATCTGGAGCCGGACGTCGAGTCTGCGCATGAGTCTGGAGCCGGACGTCGAGTCTGCGCATGAGTCTGGAGCCGGACGTCGAGTCTGCGCATGAGTCTGGAGCCGGACGTCGAGTCTGCGCATGAATCTGGAGCCGGACGTCGAGTCTGCGCATGAGTCTGGAGCCGGACGTCGAGTCTGCGCATGAATCTGGAGCCGGACGTCGAGTCTGCGCATGAGTCTGGAGCCGGACGTCGAGTCTGCGGTTGAGTCTGGAGCCGGACGTCGAGTCTGCGGTTGAGTCTGGAGCCGGAGGTCGAGTCTGCGGTTGAGTCTGGAGCCGGAGGTCGAGGCTGCGGTTGAATCTGGAGCCGGAGGTCGAGGCTGCGGTTGAATCTGGAGCCGGACGTCGAGGCTGCGGTGGAATCTGGAGCCGGACGTCGAGGCTGCGCATGAATCTGGAGCCGGACGTCGAGGCTGCGCATGAATCTGGAGCCGGACGTCGAGTCTGCGCATGAATCTGGAGCCGGCCGTCGAGTCTGCGCATGAATCTGGAGCCGGACGTCGAGTCTGCGCATGAATCTGGAGCCGGACGTCGAGTCTGCGCATGAATCTGGAGCCGGAGGTCGAGTCTGCGGTGGAATCTGGAGCCGGACGTCGAGTCTGCGGTGGAATCTGGAGCCGGAGGTCGAGGCTGCGGTGGAATCTGGAGCCGGAGGTCGAGGCTGCGGTGGAATCTGGAGCCGGAGGTCGAGGCTGCGGTGGAATCTGGAGCCGGAGGTCGAGGCTGCGGTGGAATCTGGAGCCGGACGTCGAGGCTGCGGTGGAATCTGGAGCCGGACGTCGAGGCTGCGGTGGAATCTGGAGCCGGACGTCGAGGCTGCGGTGGAATCTGGAGCCGGACGTCGAGGCTGCGGTGGAATCTGGAGCCGGACGTCGAGGCTGCGGTGGAATCTGGAGCCGGACGTCGAGGCTGCGGTGGAATCTGGAGCCGGACGTCGAGGCTGCGGTGGAATCTGGAGCCGGACGTAGAGTCTGCGGTTGAATCTGGAGGGGATGTCGAGGCTGCGGTTGAATCTGGAGGGGATGTCGAGGCTGCGGTTGAATCTGGAGGTGGATGTTGAGGCTCCAGATTAAAGCCAAATTAGTAGCATAACATTAGCTCGAATATAGCCAATAGTAGCTGGCTTTCCGCTACATCCAGCATTAAGTCTCCAGTTTCCAGAATCTCCAGCCAACAAAGTAAGAGATCATCAAAAGCAGTAGTCCCAGAGCAAATTAGAATATGAACAACACCAACAGAGATGAAGACCTCTTCTGAAACAACTGGTAAAAACTATGGTGAAAAACACCAAGAGAATGGAAAAACCCCTTAGTGAGACTGGACAGCCACATTAACTGTCTCGTGATGGCTGGTCAACCAATGTAAGCTTTGATGAATACTAATAACTGTATGCCTCTTACAATATTCCATGTTAACATCAACCAAGCTACACTCTATTTTAGAAAATAACCTATGTTGAAAATGACTACGATTATATTGAATGCTGTACCAGCAACTTCATAATCAGACTGGAATATTAGTCTCAAAGGCTAAGTGGAGGAGGAGAATCTACTAACACTAGATCTTTGCTCCAGAAGGCAGAAATCAGTTGGATATTTGTTCAGACATCCTCATTCACTGGAAATTTATGTTGCGACTGGAATAGCAAGACGCAAAAAGACAAGTGGAGAAGCAGTTATCCGTTGCCCACAGCCTTCCGACGGTGTTTTTTTGAATGACAATAATTCGTCCTCTATGGTTCTTGTATAAGTAGCATCAGAAGCACGAAATTGACAGGCAACAATAGCTGTTGATAAACTCCTTCATCTGAAGTTGAAGCACAGCTATCAAAGATCATAATGAATAGCAGAGCTCAGTACCATAAGCATAGTATGAAGCACTGAAGACGAAAGTACATAATTATTCATTCTGCCCAAACCAAAGAAACAATACACTCCGAATCAGCTACTAACAGCCAGCAAAGTATAAGAGGCTCTCTTGTCACCCCTCTGCTAAATGAAGTAGCCATTGGAAGTATTTAATTATTGTGCCACTTGTGCATGCTTCTATATGATAATGTACATCTGGAAGTTAAAATAAAATTTAGGTCATCATGGATGTAAACTCATTTGGCCTAATTGCGACTGGGATCATCAAAGTTTTACTACATTGGGTGAATGGACAGTCCACATAACATACTGCTTTTTTATTTATTAAATTATATTGGTCCTAAATATCTATGTAGCACCGGAAATGAATTAATAAATGACTGAGGTATGTTTAGTTTCTTGCAGATGGTTTAAGGCTTAATTAAATGTTACGCTTGAATGGCAGAGGTCAGGGACAGTGACAATGTCCCAGAGACTGACCATATTACATATGATCAGCCCTCAAGCCCCTTCTCCACCTAAGCTAGTACCAGGGAGACCAGGCAATGGTTGCTGATGACTCAGCAGGTAGATATAGGCGATCACAATTCTACTATAGTACCTATTAACAGTATCAAACAGATATTGATAGATGAAGGAAGTTTTTCCTTTAAAAGTTAGGAGCTGAAACATCTAGTCGTTGTCTGAAAATATAATTCCTCCAAAGAATGGGAGCTGAAACATCTAGTCGTTGTCTCAAAATATAATTCCTCCAAAGAATGGGAGCTGAAACATCTAGTCGTTGTCTCAAAATATAATTCCTCCAAAGAATGGGAGCTGAAACATCTAGTCGTTGTCTCAAAATATAATTCCTCCAAAGAATGGGAGCTGAAACATCTAGTCGTTGTCTCAAAATATAATTCCTCCAAAGAATGGGAGCTGAAACATCTAGTCGTTGTCTCAAAATATAATTCCTCCAAAGAATGGGAGCTGAAACATCTAGTCGTTGTCTCAAAATATAATTCCTCCAAAGAATGGGAGCTGAAACATCTAGTCGTTGTCTCAAAATATAATTCCTCCAAAGAATGGGAGCTGAAACATCTAGTCGTTGTCTCAAAATATAATTCCTCCAAAGAATGGGACTAATTGATTCCAGGAAAGAGACTTAATTGTACCATAAGACATCTTGTAACTGGAGGCCAACCACAAATAACACAGGTCTGTACTCACTCTCCATAAGTAATTGTATCCTAAGTATGCATGCATACTTAATCTTGGGCTAGAATATTCTTAATGGTTTGTTTAAACATATTGGAACTGCATATATATGAATATTTACATTTCTTAGTACAAAATATAAAAGTTAAGAATAACATATATAAAGGAAAATTTATGCAGAAACATACACGATTGTTACATTACCTTTGTAGCCAACTGTGCAATGTTGGAACTTGGCCTTCTCACTCCCCAAGAATCTATAGACTTTTGCTTGTCTTGCCTGAGGCTATATACTCGCCATCTATCTATACCTATAAGGAGAATGAATATGATTACTTCTCACCAATGCACTCCAAGCTAATAATATTCTGCATGTGTATTCAAGGTATAATTATTTTAGGTCCTCAAAAACTTAGACATTTTGAGATACAAAATCAAATCAAACTGAAATCAGAAATTTCACATATTGTATCAACAGTTCATAATGAAATACAGTAATAAATAAATTTAATGCAGTAAGGAAGACAACATTTGCAATAGGAGACTGAACTATCTGTTGGCTCATGCAGCTGAAAATCGCAAGCACGAAAGTTTAAAGGTTTTAAAGGTCGCACATGAATGGCAGAGGCAAGGGACAGTGACATTGCCCTAGTAATCAGGACAATGACCTAGGGACTGACCATATATTATATGGTCAGCCCCCAAGCCTCCTCTCCACCCAAGCTAGGACCAGGGAGGCTCAGGCAGTTGCTGCTGATGACTCAGCAGATAGACCTATAGGCTCCTCCAAACCCCCCCATCTTAGCTCACAAGGATGGTAAGGTTGCAGACACTAATGGCACTAACGAGTCTGAGCGGGACTCGAACCCCCGACTGGGAAACACCAGGCAGAGACGTTACTGATCAGGCCAAAATTTATCCGAATTTGACTTGCACAGCTTCTTGGAACTTAGTTTTTGCTGAGGACTTTTTGTATTCATCAATAATAAATGTACAATATTCAAATAACATTTGATATTACAAAAAAAATTGTCCAAGTTACGTACCGACAGTATTTCTGACAGCTTTTGGACGGCTTGGATTAAACACCAACAGCTCTGGAGTAAGAGTAAACAGTACCAGGCGTCTGCGAACCATCTCCTTCGGCAGTGTCTCTGTGAACTAGGGCGTAAGATTGGTCATATGAAATTCAGATTTGTGATTTTTTAATTCAAACTTATTATATCTTACCATCTTTAGTGTTTTGGGAAAAAAAGTTTATGAATAGTATTGTTGTGTTCATGAATATGACTTATGTTCAGGAAACCTCTGACACTTCTACAAACGGAAAATATTGTCCCTGTGAAACAAAACTAGCTTTTATAAAAGGATATTGTAAAGGTAATTAAGAAACTATATGATTATCTATGGATATATACTAGATAAAATAAAATCTGCCATAGTTTTATAGTTATGGAAATAAAATCTTTGTACTAGTCGCTACCACATATGTCTTTGGCCTGTTTTGAATTTTAAAGAAATTCTTGAAAATAACTATACTGTACCTAACCAATGGGCACCACAAGGTTAACTATAGATCTTCCTCGACAATAAAGATTTTTAAATATCTAGAATGTATATTGAAGGCTTACTTCAGAATATTGACATTGACAAAAATTATTATATTAAACTCCAAATATCTAGGAGCCTCCTAAGAGGAAAGAGATCATATATAACATTTGAAATTCAAAATCAAAATTCTCTATGCAGAATTGTTCCTATCATAACTGCAAATATAATATACATGACTAATGAGTAAAATTAACTAGACAAGACTAAAAAGTAAAATTAACTAGACATGACTAACCATGAAAATAGGATATGTTACCTATGGCTATTGTATGGAGAAAATTTGTGGGTACATTATTACCGAATTGGATAGTTTAACCAGGTGACTAAATTCATATAAACTTAAATTTTGCTAGGAACTATTACCATCTAAATGATTTCAAAGGTTGTAAAAGTCAGGGCTGTATTTTAAGTCGAATGTCAGAATTTTTAGACTAAATTTGTATGAAATATGAAGGCTTAAAAAAGGGTGTTTTTGATGAAGGCAATTCCAATTTTTGGGGATGTGCTGTGTGGTTTCCAGGTCTCCAAAAAGAACCTTAGGGCATTACTTAATCATGATTATCAAATGTCTTGCTTTTGAATCCTAGTGCAACTGCAATGAAGTGTATTATGTTTATGAAAAGTGTTACTTTTATAAATTTACTGTAGTAAATGCTGCTTAAATTAAAAAGCTTAAAAAAATTACCACTGTCTTATTGCTCACCCAAATGTGTGTCTTACGAAGCTAGTATGAACTTATGCAATTGGTCAAATGAAGCTTCCTTTAAAATATCAATTCATAATTCATCTTGAAATGATTCTTGCTCCTAATGTGGTAATAACATCCTTATAAAAGGTGAAAACACCTTTATATATAAACAATATTCTACTTCAATTTCGAAAACTGCAATTTACTGAGGTGACAAAAACCAGCTGAACTCATTTGAGTCCCTTGTCAGGCTGGGAGGAATGTAGAGAGTAGAGGTCCCCTTTTTGTTTTATTTCATTTGTTGATGTCTGCTACCCCCAAAAATTGGGAGAAGTACCTTGGTATATGTATGTATGTAAAATTAAAGACTCACATTTGGTATATCCTGGTTACTGCATCGAACGGCAAGGGCAATTCGCACAGAACCCGGACGGAAAGGGAAGTTACTGACGGCTCTCAAACTCTGCCTCAGCGATCCGCGGGATCGTTCGCTGTTGTGGGGCTGAGAGAGCTTTAACAGCGATGGCGATGCCAAGAGGGACGATCCCGGTATGTGATAAATGACGTCTCCTCCCCCCGCGCCATAACCAATGGCTGCCATCTTGATATCGCTGCGACAGAAAATAAAAAGGGAAAGATTAACACAATTGAAAGTCTTCCCAAAACATATCCTGAACATTATAATAGATTGTCATATATTATTATTACTAGCTAAGCTACAATCCTAGTTGGAAAAGCAAGATGCTATAAGCCCAAGGGCTCTAACTGGGAAAAATAGCACAGCGAAGAAAAGGAAAAAAAAAATATACAATATAATAAAAAATTAAAATAAAATATTTTAAAAGTTAACAAATAAATAAATAAATGTTTTAAGTACTGAAAAATTAAAATAAAATATTTCAAAAAACATTAACATTAAAACAGATAATTCATATACCTGTATAGACTATAGAAAGACTTGTGTCAGCCTGTTCAACATAAATACATTTGCTGCAAGTTTGAACTTTTGAAGTTCTAACTTATGAAGAGAATCATGTCACCTTGTTCATCATAAAAACATTTGCTGTAAGTTTTAAAGTACAGAAGTTACACCAATTCAACTGCCTGATTAGGGAGATAATTCCACAATCTGGTCACAGATGGAATAAAACTCCAGGAATATTGTGTAATATTGAGCCTTATGATGGAGAAGGCAAGACTGTTAGTTATTTCATTTGGGATTTGCATTAAGACACCAACAGAATTAAGATCTTCCCAAAACATAAACTGAATAATCTTGAAGTGCAGCTCAACAGTATAAATAATTGCAATGCTTGGGACATGAAAACTTACGTGATATTTTTAGCTTCGGCTATTCTTTTCAAAACTCCCGGGAGAGGACGGATGAGATTCTCGTACATGAAACTGTCGCAGGTACTTTCGTCTACCAGCATTACAACGTCGACCTGCTTTCGATCAGGCGATACTGGTTCGTTATACGTAAGCTTGCTTGCTAGACCTGTTGACAACACATGAAAAGTGACCTTTGCGAGGAAGGGAATAATGAATCCCTTATTGAAAATTAAAAGATAGTAGCCCGTGAATGTGTTATTAAGGAATAAGTTTTCCAATCTCAAAGAAAATTATAAATAAATATACATAATGTGTGTGAACAAGCAATGAAAGATGTGTAACACTAAATAACAGTGAAAAACTTCAGTCAATCAAGGGAAACCTATATTGTACATATATATTTATACAATTTATAAATATTAAAAATAATAAAATTTTGAGCACCATGAATTTTCAACTTTTTTACATAATCAACTCTGCCAGAAAAGTTATTTGCCTGAATTTGAAGAATAAAATTAAATAGTGTACAGTATTAATTTTTCCTAATATACCCTATACACTGAAATTGAAGTAAAATTGCATCCTACTCACCACATATAGGGGGTAAGGACATGTCCATCTTCTCTTCTTTACAATTTGTGATATATGCAGACATAACATTACAAATAGCCTTCAAGTCCTCGCTAGTTGCATCTACGATATCATTTTTGACGTAAGTGAACGGGAATATCAAATCTTTAATCTCTATGCTAATACTCAAGTAATTGTCCACAAGACTCTCGACAGCCGTACTGGATTCTTCCAGGCTGCCGTTGTCTGCCGAGCTATGAATGCTCCAGTCTGTATGCACGCTCGCTATTTCGCTGCTGTTGTCTCCGTGCGGTACCGATCGGACCTGCACGCCGGTGGAGGTCTCGACATTTTCTTCTTCAAACGATGCCAAGTATCGAACGCAAGTTTCATAGTACGGCTTAATATCAACAGTGTCTTGGCAAGAGCTGTGAAAAAAAAAATTGAGAAAGGATTATATAACATCATCACAGTACCTAAATTGTGTTGATAACAATTAATATGGTATAGTATTATACACGTTGTAATAAAGTAAGGTGTCTTTATGGCTACATTAGTAACATGGCTTTATTGAATACAATAAATATCTAATGTGAGTTGTCAAAATCATGTAAAATAAAATGGAAAAACACAAAGTATTTTACAAATACAGTTTTACTGGTTTAACCTTATTTTCTCATTGCTATCAAACTGTTTAAAATTTCACAGAGCAGTGATTTAATTAAGGAAAAATAAATCACACTATCACTCACAATATAGGTGAAGATATGTCTAAGAGGAATTTCTTGCACAAATGCAGAGCTCGGATGCTTGATGGAATTTCCATCGTTGTCTTCTCCATAGTACAAAAAGATCCTACTTGCCAGCTGTGGCTAAACACTTCCCCGCTCAAAGCCACCTGAAATTAAAAGCAGGAGGTATTATACAATGCTTTCATTATGATAATTGACATTTCACAGTTTTAAGATTTTTTAATAATTATCCAATTAATAATGATAAAGGTTAATGAACATTTTCAAAACTTCAGCAAGGCATACCTGACCGCTTGGTCGCACTAAGTCATCTGCTGGATCTAGATTCAAGTGACCCAATAATCCACGAGTGTCGGCATGGAACCATCCGCTCAAGGTGACGACGCACGAATGATGCGTCGTCCAGCAAATCAACGAAATCAATTCCCTCTTTAACCGATCAAAAGTCGCCACACTTAAATGTTCCAGATCCCTGGTAACGACGATTTTGTCGCTTGCGTACGGAAGGGCGATAGAATTTCCATCTATGGTTACCTACGCAAAGACGAGGGATAATTATCATACATGTAGGAAACTGCCATAACAAACTCAATCACAACTTCTTGAAATGCTCCAAAAGATTCAAAGTAATGTAGTCTAGAAATGAAGATTAAGATAACCCTTGAAATACATTTAAGCACTCGTTGACAAAATTGCTGCATGCAGATGTTCTATTCAAACTTTGCTGAGAAATACAATAGAAATATAGTACAATAATTTCATATATAATTGTATGGTATTATATAGATAGTTTAATTGTAGTAATGTGATACAAACTGCAAACCAGGGAACATATGATTACCTTCAGCATACCTATTTAGAAGTTTTCCCAAAATAGCAATTATAATAAGTTAACTCACCTGGTAATCTGGTTGAATTTTGATAACTTTCCCTCCGAGCAAAAGAGTGTAACTTCGAATCCCTGGAGTCCCGTGCAGATCCGACACCAGCGTGAAGAGCTTATCTCGAGCATCCGTGAGGAGGATGTGGCTACAAGACGTGTTGAGAGAAAACGTTCGTCCATCCAAGCTCACGAAGTGCGATTCGCCAATAACGGCACCGTGTGCTACAAAAAAGTAATGGAAATATATTTTTAAAAATATGTACAGGAAACTATAAATTTCTGTGCTCAACCTGTGTCGCTCTGTGAAATGCTCCTTATAGCATCATTTCTAAGGTATAAATACTGCTAAATCTACCAGAGAAAAAAGTTGCATGGAATGCCAGGAATAAACCCAGCTCGCTCACCCTTATAGGGTGTCTGTATAGAAACTGGAGCGTGTTATAACCACTACCAGAGGTCCCTTACCAATTAGTATGTATAGGAAACTTCATGAATATAAATCAAATAGCACCATATGCTATTTAAGTGAAGCTATAAAAACCTTTAGACTAGCAGATTTTGGGGCTATCTAGGTAAAACTTAAACAGTAAAATGTGGTCCCAAGAGCCGATCATTAAACCTTAGAAAATCTCAAATATCAAAACTGTCTTGGGCTAGAGTTCTCTTGCTTGAGGGTACACTCGGGCACGCTATTCTATCTTTTTTCTCTTCCTCTTGTTTTGTTAAAGTTTTTATAGTTAATATAAGAGATATTCATTTTAATGTTACTGTTCTTAAAATATTTTATTTTTTCCTTAATTCCGTTCCTCACTGGGGTATTTTCCCTGTTGGAGCCCCTGGGTTAACAGCATATGGCTTTTCCAACTAGGGTTGTAGCTTAGCAAGTAATAATAATAATAATAATAATAATAATAATAACTAACCAGGGAACGGAGGAAAGAAGTAATCGAACAAGGCTGAAGGATGTGTGAATAGGTGCCACCAATGAAGGATGGCGGTTGGCAAAGATACTCGGTGCTTGGATGTTCTTGCCGTGCTCGTCAATAGGTTCCAAACGTCGAGTAAGGAATGGCTGCATTCTGGTAATGGTACCTGTTAACATAACCAGAATCAGAATCATACAAATAGTACAATAATAAAAACAATTGGTTAAACAGAAACATACAAATAGTATAATGCTAAAAACAATTGGTTAAACAGAAACATACAAATAGTATAATAAAAACAATTAAAGGTTTAAAGGCCACTCATGAATGGCAGAGGCAAGGGACAGTGACATTGCCTTATCAAGCAGGACAATGCCCTTAGAGACTGACCATATATCATATAATCAGCGCCCAAGCCCCCTCTCCACCCAAGCTAGGACCAGGGAGGGCCAGGCAATGGCTGCTGATGACTCAACAGATAGACCTATAGGCTCCCCCTAAACCCCCCAACCTCAGCTAACAAGGATGGTAAGGTTGCAGACACTAATGGCATTAACGAGACTGAGCGGGACTCGAACCCCCGACTGGCAAACACCAGGCAGAGACGTTACCAATCACGTAACGTCAGAACCACGCTGATATGATATGCTTCACAAGATTCTATTACTTTATAGAAAGGGAACGTCTTTGGTAAGGAATTAGTTGGATAGAACAAGGAATTGTTTTTCATTCTAAAAATGTAATAGTTCAAGATATTTTACCACCACTCAATAGAAATCTGTGATACAGAAGATTATGACAAATTCCATAAAAACAACTTTCAATATAACATACGTACAGCACAAAGTCAAATTACGGAAATGCAGCTACTTGTGCAAATCTTCGCGTAATAAAGCAATGGAGATGAATTTCAAAAACTTTAATGTAACCTTAATACAAGAATATTTATCTTCCTGTATAATTGTATGGATAAAAAGAATGTTGGGATGGTTCACAAATATCTAAGATGAACAATTATTTAATGTAAGTTACCCTTTAATATACAATAAGGTTGGATAACAGAGATTTCACCAAAGGCTGGAAAAGAGTGAATATCTGCTGTCCTCTTAATAACAATCTCTTACCTAAATCCTGCTGTTGCCATATAATCGGCCCCCCCACAAAATCAATTTGATGCCTTGTTTATGTAGTGTGTGTGCTTTACACATCATTAGACTCTGTTCGAAGCCTAATGTCAGGGGTACTGTATTTGTAAGTCCATAAGATGCCTTTTGTCGGATAAGGGTTAAGCAACGCATAATTGACATAACTGCAGTAGTAGTGGAATCTTAAAATCATATTTCAAAAAATTTACCAAATTCAATCCATTACTTAACCCTTTTACCCCCAGGCTATTTGGAACTTTCCAACCCTTAACCCCCAGGGGTTATTTTTTTTTCAAGCACATTTTACAGTATATTTTTTTTAAATTGCTCTAACAGCCTTAATTTTCGTCATAGAGAGGTCGGGTTGGTCTCATTCTTTTGGAAACTGCCTGAAGTTTCTCAAAAAATTATCAAAAATATGCAAAAAAAAAAAATGTAAATAGCAGTTTTTTGCAAGAACGTATCAGTATGTCCAAGGGGGTAAAGGGATGAATTTTGTGAAACGTACCAGTACGTCCTTTGGGGTTAAAAGGGTTAATTACATAATCCCTTTCAAGAGATTATCCATTCAACATCATCGTCATCATCTCCTACGCCTATCGACGCAAAGGGCCTCGGTTAAGTTTCGCCAGTCATCTCTATCTTGAGCTTTTAATTCAATACTCCTCCATTTATCTACTACTTCACGCTTCATAGTCCTCAGCCATGTAGGTCTGGGTCTTCTAAATCTTCTATTGATTTTTAGAGCACAGCTGAACGTTTGAGAAAATCCCAAGATATACTTTTATAACATATTCTCTACCTCAAACTTACCCATATATTCCATGCTTTGGTTATGTGTTCTCCACTGAATAAGTCTTCACTGCTAGGATAGACCATAGACATGCCCTGAAAATATACGAAGTTATCAATACTACAACATTAGTCTATTATTCTCAAAGAATTATCATGCAATGTATAACAGTTCACTAAATTCAAATCGTGTCAATAATCCAAATTAGATATTTCTACTTTAAAGGTTTAAAGACCGCTCATATATGGCAGAGGCACGGTCAGTGACAATGCCTTAGCTAGCAGGACAATGCCCTAGAGACTGGCCATATATACATATGATCAGCACCCAAGCTAGGACCAGGGAGGGCCAAGTAATAGCTGCTGATGACTCAGCAGATAGACCTACAGGCTCCCCCAAACCCTCCACCCTTAGCTCAAGGATGGTGTGGTTGTACACACTACAATAAACTGTCGAGCTAGAGTGGGACTCGAACCAATAGGCATAGAAACATTAGCCAATAAATAGTCTTCAGATTTTTTAATCTGAAATTTCAGCTACAGTTTATATTCATGTATCAGAAGAGGTAATAGCAAATAAGGTCTGTTTAAGATAAAAATATAACAATTATACTTTTAATTAAAAAAATATAAAGAAATTAAAGTAAACAAGACAAATACTAACCCAGTTTATGTACCGAACCACACTGTATACCGCTTCCATCACAACTTCATACGCGTAAGACTCGCGTATCTTACTCACTCTGAGCGAGATCCACTGAATACCATCGGCAAGCAGAGGTACAGTAGAAGCTGATGTTAGGAAAAAAAAATCATTATCACTTAAACCATGAAATTTGTGATAGGAAAATTTAACAATTTCATTAGAGTATTTTCATTTTCTACTAATATGCTAGCTGTACAATGTGTGTGTAGGCAGCCCGTAAAGCTGTACAATAAAATTCAACTTGTGTTATCACAGTTTTGATAATGATTGGATGGCTAATCCCGAGAAACTGTAGAATTTTGTTGATGAATTCAAATGCTTATATAATATTAGGGTACCACAGTACCATAAAATATCAATAATATTAGGGTACCATAGTACCATAAAATATCAGAGTTATAACTACTCTAATGTTAAGTACCATATTCTACTATCCACCGAGGTAGATTGCAAATGTAGCTCGCAGACGAAGAGAAAGCATCCTGAGCGGTGGATATGGCACCCAGCAACAGCTTTCCGAGGGACCTAATGGACTCCAAGGTCCACAGCGATGCTTTGGCTGCCAAGTCGACGATCATTTCGCCGTAATTTCGATTCAAGTAAGTAACCCCGGCTTCTATCACCAGACTGAAATAAAGCATCATAAAAATTGGTACAATGACAAAAGTAGCAACAGCTTTTTGGCCTTTTACTTTTCAACATATTTTGGACCTCCAGTCCTAGCTATCTGGATTCTCAGACTTTAACCTCACTCAAATTATCATTTCTCATTTAGGAAAATGTCATACAAATGAATACTGAATATATATAAACGTCTCAAAATAATCTAGTTAAACTACATCATTCTCATAATGACAAATCAGAAATCTTAATTATAAGAAAGACTTGAAAAAAAAATAAAAATAAGTGACTGACACACAGGAATGGTAAAATCAAAATAATAAGCTTAGTAAAGAAAATCTCAAAAGTAAATCTAGCAAACATGTTGAGTATAATAAACTTAAACTCACTGATAAAAACTTACCTTGTAACGTCTAAACATATTTGAGCATTGTTTGATAGTTCCTTTATCAACTCGTCTCCCTCAAGTTCTATCAAAATCTTCTGGCTCTGAATCTGTGTGTAATTAGCAAGCAGGTGGACAGGCGATGGAGCTAGGACTCTCGACAAAGACTTAAGCTCCTTTACATCCGACGCAAAAGCAACGGCCACGGATCTGAGAGTTCCAAACAGCTCGGTAAGTTCTGTCAGGACGTTCTTCTGTGTAGGATAAGTCAAATAGAAAATGGTATTAGATAAGACCTTACAATATTGAAATATGGAAAAAAAAATGGTCTATATTCTAGGTTGGTGGGCTCACAAGATTTCTTGTTAGCAAACTTGGCAAATAAACATAAAAAACACCACACCACACCACAGCTTTCATAAATATCTGTCACATTAAAACTAAAGTTTCTGGGAGCATTTTAACTTCATGATAATGATTGGCAGATCTCTCTATTATACAATCAATTTATCAAAATTTAAATGTACTCCTCTCTTTGTATACTAAAGAGTAATTTAAAGGTGTACAGCAATTACAACAATCCCAGCTATGAGTGTTCCCAATAAAAACATGAAGGACAGCATTTCTATGCACTGTATTACAGTATTTATTTTACGTGAAATGACTGCTGAGGTAGAAAAAAACAGGGGATATCATAAGAAATATGGAGAAAGTACAAAAAACTTTAACTTAGAAATTTAAAGATAAATGGTCAGACCTACATCTTTTTAATCAATCTCTGCGTAAGTACGCAGTGTAACAATATACAGAAAATCTAATAAGTTGAAAGGTTTGCAGAAGTCTTTCGTTTGACAGGATACCCTCCAGACCTAAGGAGGGTCGTAGCAACCTTAGAAAGTCATTATTGGTTGCGTTGTCATCTGAAATTAATACTTCCAGGTCACCCCGAGGAGAAAGAATACCCGTTTCTCTAGGGGAAGCAGAAAAAGCTGCCTCACTCTGTGCTTGCCCTAGGGTTAGATCTATGTGGTCGTCCTTCTTTTGTCTTCATCCGTGAAGAAGGCAACGAAGAAGGATAGGGAACCAGAAAGGAGAAGTCCAGTAGATTTCTTTAGACTTTGAGAAAGATCTCAAAGATAATGAATCTCTCTTGGACTTCTTCCTCCTTTTGCCTTACTCTTGTCACTGGGAGGATGACCCCCACCTACATTTTTCACAGGAGGAGGACTGTGAGCAGTCATAACCACTGTAAGAAGGGTGTAAAGAATTGGACGCACAAACATCTTACTCATGAAGGTTCTACACTGACCCGACAGCTCCAAACTCCTGGAAAAGACTGTACACCTACACATGGTTTCTCCATCCAACAACACACAGAAATCAAATAATCTGGGAAAGAAAGAAAAATTAAAGAGGCCAAGTTTGGTGCACTGGGAGTACGGGGTCTGTACTACTCAGCAGCCGAAGTAAAATTGGCCATCCAAGGAGCTGGCAGGGAAGCGGGGCTTCCATTGATACCCTCCAGTAACTACCGACAACTTGTTATAAATCTTAACGGCCAAATTTTCAGCTTTGTTGAAATCACGCTTCTATTAAAGAACAAGGTTATTCGTTGGCGTGGAAACAATTAAAAATCAATGCACATCCAACCCACAACAGGTAAATCAAATGTAATGAAAATTATAAATTCTAACAGCTGATTTTTCAGCTTTGTTGAAATCTCGCTTCTATGAAACGACGAGGTTATTTATTGGTGCAGAAACAATTAAAAATCGATGTACGTCCAACCTACAACAGGCAAATCTAAGGTAATAAAAAAGAATTTACGATAGACGTCGAATAAACTTACCTTGAAATTTTCCCATCTGTCCCACATATTCCCTCTTGAATGAGCCATGGCATGTAACAAGAAAGGTGGGTGAAGCTGGAACTTCACGTGGACGACATCCATGAGGTCCAGTTCTGCATTTCGTGTGTCTAACACTCCTAATCTTAAGGCTAATTCCTTCTCCTTCACTTTTTCAGCTGTGGGAGAATCGGTAAACTTATCAGTATAAGGAGAGTTCTTCAAAACTTCATTCAACAATCTTAGAATATAGTATCACTTAACTTGACTTACTAGCGGAAGAGCCTTTAATAGTGTATTCCACTTTGTAGTTTTAATTTTCTTAAATCTTTTCAAGTCCTTAACCCTTTTACCCCCAAAAGGACGTACTGGTATGTTTCACAAAACTCATCCCTTTACCCCCATGGACGTACCGGTACGTCCTTGCAAAAAACTGCTATTTACATTTTGTTTGCATATTTTTGATAATTTTTGAGAAACTTCAGGCATTTTCCAAGAGAATGAGACCAACCTGACCTCTCTATGACGAAAATTAAGGCTGTTAGAGCAATTTAAAAAAATATACTGCAAAATGTGCTTGAAAAAAAAATAACCCCTGGGGGTTAAGGGTTGGAAAGTTCCAAATAGCCTGGGGGTAAAAGGGTTAATAAAAATCTTCCACAAAATAATACAAAGTTACTACTGTAAATGTAAAGATAAATTTACGACATCAATCCTCAGCCTTACAAATAATGAACATCATTAAGCTATATTAAAAAGTAAAATAAATTCTGAACTCGCTTTTTTCCTTATTCCACAGCTTGAGAGATCACATTAAATCATGCGATGAAGGACATTCCAAAATATCACAAGCTTAGTTTTGCTTAAATCACTAATTTAAAATACCTATAATCTGGCAATACCACTAATTTAAAATACCCATAATCTGGCAATACTGTAGAGTACTCACTTTTGGTCGATACGCTCGCCTGGAAGCTGTTGGGATTGTGACAACTCTTCTGGTTCAGCATATAATTGTGGTTTAACAATCTAAGAGACGTGCCCAGACCTTTACAGCCCGACTCCTGTATCAGCTGGTACCTCACGTAAACTTTTTCATCGACGGACGGCGATGTCAGCTGACGAATAAAATCATTTCAATAGTAGTTTCAGTAGTAATCAGATTGATATACACAAGGATATGAATTCTTCCAGTGGTCACATGTCTAAAATAGTGTTTATCAATACTGTACCACTTCCCCATGTAAAATAAAAACATATTGAAGTACAGTAATCCCTCGGCTATAGTGGACGTTACATTTCAAACCCCTAAACTTCAGCAATAAATGAAAAACTGCGAAATTTTTCATTATTTTAATCAGTTTTTCATATTTTATTATCTTTATCAATTTAGGCTTTAATAAATTCTCCACACACTCTTATAAACCATTTCTACACTCTTACACACTTTATAAACATAAACTTAACTTTTACTATACTATAGACACATCTTTATGTATTAAGGAAAAAATAAACATTGGAGTACTCATCAGTGAAATATGTACTAAAACTTGTTTGATGATGATGAATGGTAGCTGTGCAGTTCTGAATATTATAGATGATAAAGATAATGAGATAATTGTACTGCAAAGGAAAGATGAGCATTACTGCTCTGAAAACACCACTTCAGCAGGCACTTCGTCAGGTTGTGCAATATCTTCATCATCGTCCAGCGTAGTAACGTCTGTTTCCACAGATGGCTCACTAGTGTCTTCCTGTTTTTGTAGGTGGGGAGTTCACTGTAGATATTGGCAGTTGCCGGCACCGACTTTACTCAATCACTTACGTACTCGTGCGGTCGGTTTGTCAGAAGAAGCAGTTTCTCCATGTAGGGACACACTCTTAAGGTTAAACCTCCTTTTAAATTTATCAAACCAGCTCTTGCAGCCTTTAAATTCAGTTAGTTTGGTGGGAGATGTCTTGATTCTGGGATGTCTTCACTTGCCATAGAGCTGCCTGGCCTTCTGACATATGGTGCCAGTAGCCAATGCATGTTTTTCCTACGGCCACTTATCCATCTTTATTGTGGCATTATTGCAAGAAGTCAAAATCCTTTTTGCTGTCTTGTTAAAAGGGACCTTTACGGTCCTTATGTTCTTTTAGTCCATTTTGATATAGCAAACAGTAGTTTCACTGATGCCGTAATGGTGATCTGTCCCGATAGCTACACCCATCCTTCAGCATGTAAAGGACTTTTGTCTTCTCCACTACAGTAATCATCTTCCTGTGGTGCTTAGGTTCATTGCTAAAAGCCTTAAAAGGTACAGGATGTTTGGCTAGCATTGTGGGGCTCAAAAGCAATTCCCAATTTTACATGAAAATAAATTAGAAAAAATAAAAACGCAGAGCAATGTAGCATACGTATGCACAAAAGCAAACTGGATAACATGGTGTACCAAATGCCGAGTAATCCTGTCGTTGCACACTCAATCTGTGGGAAGGATACTGAACAGCATGCTATGATTGGTTGTGTCTCCTCTACTAGCCAATAGTCTGTGATTGGCTGTGTCTCCTCTACTGGCCAACAGTCTGTGGTTGGTTGTGTCCCCTCTACTGGCCAACAGCCTGTGATTGGCTGTGTCTCCTCTACTGGCCAACAGTCTGTGGTTGGTTGTGTCCCCTCTACTGGCCAACAGCCTGTGATTGGCTGTGCCTCCTCTACTGGCCAACAGTCTGTGGTTGGTTGTGTCCCCTCTACTGGCCAACAGCCTGTGATTGGCTGTGCCTCCTCTACTGGCCAACAGTCTGTGGTTGGTTGTGTCCCCTCTACTGGCCAACAGCCTGTGATTGGCTGTGCCTCCTCTACTGGCCAACAGTCTGTGGTTGGTTGTGTCCCCTCTACTGGCCAACAGCCTGTGATTGGCTGTGCCTCCTCTACTGGCCAACAGTCTGTGGTTGGTTGTGTCCCCTCTACTGGCCAACAGCCTGTGGTTGGCTGTGCCTCCTCTACTGGCCAACAGTCTGTGGTTGGTTGTGTCCCCTCTACTGGCCAACAGCCTGTGGTTGGCTGTGCCTCCTCTACTGGCCAACAGTCTGTGGTTGGTTGTGTCCCCTCTACTGGCCAACAGCCTGTGGTTGGCTGTGCCTCCTCTACTGGCCAACAGTCTGTGGTTGGTTGTGTCCCCTCTACTGGCCAACAGCCTGTGGTTGGCTGTGCCTCCTCTACTGGCCAACAGTCTGTGGTTGGTTGTGTCCCCTCTACTGGCCAACAGCCTGTGGTTGGCTGTGTCCCCTCTACTGGCCAACAGCCTGTGGTTGGTTGTGTCCCCTCTACTGGCCAACAGTCTGTGGTTGGTTGTGTCCCCTCTACTGGCCAACAGCCTGTGGTTGGTTGTGTCCCCTCTACTGGCCAACAGTCTGTGGTTGGTTGTGTCCCCTCTACTGGCCAACAGCCTGTGGTTGGTTGTGTCCCCTCTACTGGCCAACAGTCTGTGGTTGGTTGTGTCCCCTCTACTGGCCAACAGCCTGTGGTTGGTTGTGTCCCCTCTACTGGCCAACAGCCTGTGGTTGGTTGTGTCCCCTCTACTGGCCAACAGCCTGTGATTGGCTGTGCCTCCTCTACTGGCCAACAGTCTGTGATTGGTTGTGTCCCCTCTACTGGCCAACAGCCTGTGATTGGCTGTGCCTCCTCTACTGGCCAACAGCCTGTGATTGGCTGTGTCTCCTCTACTGGCCAACAGTCTATGATTGGTTGTGTCTCCTCTACTGGCCAACAGCCTATGATTGGCTGTGTCTCCTCTACTAGCCAATAGTGTGCCGGGTATGAAATCGTCTGGGCAAGCAGGGCCAGTCCCTCAAATTTCCCGAGTTTAGTTTTACATAGAGCTGAGAGATTCTTTTTATTTGTATGGTACACTAAGCACCTTCAACATGTTATATAATACAACAATTTACTGTGTTCTTAATTATTAATTTACTGTATTAACTATTGAAAAATTCCTTTTTTTTTTAAATAATTAAAATCTTGGAAAATATAAATAAGCATCGACAAGCAGAAACCCGCGATATGATGGGTCCACAACATAACTTTACATATACAGTAATAAATAAAAAAAATCTGAGATGTACTAAGAGCACAACAGGTTAATTGCGATACAGCAAGGGATGACGAAAAATACAAAGAAGTCAAATTCTTACATTCATGCCCTAATCAAATTATTTTCTTCAATAAAATGAAAGCCGAAATCTAAACAAAAATGTACAGTAAGCCCCCTTTTCAACAGTGTGTTCTTAACCCTTTTACCCCCAATGGAAGTACTGGTACGTTTCACAAAACTCATCCCTTTACCCCCATGGACGTACTGGTACGTCTTTGCAAAAAACTGCTACTGTATTTTTTTTTGCCTATTTTTGATAACTTTATGAGAAACTTCAGGCATTTTCCAAAAGAATGAGACCAACCTGACCTCTCTATGACGAAAATTAAGATTGTTAGAGCAATTTAAAAAATATATATTGCAAAATGTGCTTGAAAAAAAAAAAAAAACACCTGGGGGTTAAGGGTTGGAAAGTTCCAAATAGCCTGGGGGTAAAAGGGTTAAGTTTAAAATGATTAACCAAGGCCCACAGTTGATACACCAATCCCTCTACTCTCCATTGTTTTCATTCAGCTGATCTGGTAACACTAGTGTGCCATCATATTCATATATATCAAGAATTCCTAAAGCTATTTGCATATAATGAAGTACTTCTACAAGAAGTCAATTTGCATTTTGTTTTGTACTTATTAAAAAAATGTAATCTATAGCACACAGAAGTTCTTATCTATGAATTTTTTTTTGTCTAAAGGACTTACTGTAAAGTGAAAGTGGGAAGAAAATGAAGAGATCAAATGAAAATTAAAGGTGGGCAGTTATGTTGTTAGAGTCAAGACTACTTCAAAGAACCTCTGATACTGTTCTCGATAGATCACCGCTTTACTGATATGAGATACTCACCCTACAGCTCACTGAAGTGTATTTATGATGAAATTTTTTTTGTCTAAAGGACTTACTGTAAAGTTAAAGTACAAAGAAAATGAAGAGAACAAATGAAAAATAAAGGTGGGCAGTTATGTTATTGGAGTCAAAACTACCTCAAAGAACCTCCAATACTGTTCTCGATAGAACACCGCTTTACTGATATGCGATACTCACCCTACAGTTCACCGAAGTGTACTTGTGGGGAGAGTCCAATCCGCAGGTCAGAGTGAAACGGGTGTCAGCGTGAATGCCCTCCAAGAAAGGATTCTCGATATGATCATTTTGATTATATTTTGGGACAATCAACACCATACTAACTTCGCCACTGTCGGGAGACGGGAGGAACGAAACGACAAGGTCCAGCAATCTTGGCTGAGATTCTATGGCTTTCTGGTATAAAAAAAAATTACCTTTAGCAATAAGACAATGAAGTCTTGTGAATACAGTATACAAAATGGCTGAGAAAGATCTATATTATTCAGTAAATAAAATATTATACAAAAATAAAATTTTAGACATCCTAATAGGGAGATCTATATATAAAAGAAATTTCTTTTTTATATTTTAGATAATGCAAAATATGGTGACCTCCCTTTGTAAAACTTTAGGACAAATTATTTCACAACACAATACGGCAAAACAGTATTATCCGTTTCAAAAGTATCGGTTAACTTTTGAAAAGAAGGTCTACATTTGACCATTAACGGAAACTAACTACAATATATGGAGCTATGTGGAATGGGATTAGAGTGACACATGTTTAGCATATAATTGGGTTAATAGAGAGACCGATGGGCTATATAACAATAATGATGATATAGTAGCTGTGTCCTACATTCCTAGTGTATGTTTATTTGTATTTAATTTGCTGTTTCATGCTAGTTTGGATAAAGAAAATCGATCTTAAATTGTTACGAAATTGGTTGAAAATCACAATGAATACTTTTGTGCATTAGTTATTATATCAATAAATTACTAGGAAATAAATATAATTTATTGTCTAAATTTGTGAATGCCGCAAGACAGTCTGCTTCTATTCAACTTCAGTTACTTCCTTCCTGTTATTATTATTATTATTATTATTATTATTATTATTATTATTATTATTATTATTATTATTATTATTATTATCATTATTATATCAGAATATTACTTACTGTAAGATTTGCCACCACAACATGGCTTCCTTGATCTTGCAAAATGTCAACATTAAACTTGAGGGCATCTTGCGCTTCGGAGAAGATGTCGAGCAGAACAAGAAAGTGGGCGGAACTTGGCTCGGCGGTGAATTGACCTCCAAGCCGCAGTACCTTGATTACCGATACCAAGGAAAAAAAATGAACCAATTATATCCGATAAAATTTACATAATTTTCAAATCTAAAGCAATTACGGTATACCATAATGGTCTGGAAAGGCAACTCGGTGATTCTGTTCTACTAGTTTATAATAATCAATAATACTTCAGAGAAATCTTAGCCAAAATGTTGCAGTTTTAGCTTGAAATGACTAAACTTTTGCATATTTCATGGTTTCATGTTGAAACCCTTTTCCAGTAATGGACATCAATTTATACCTAATATATTTTTCCCAAAGAACCCAGATTATGTCAATTCAATGAACATCAAATTTTTGGAAAAACCTACGAAAGTAACAACACAAGAAATCCAGAAGATGGAGGATATGTCTCAACAATACCAATTTTAATCTTACCTAGTAAAATCTCTGCAATACAAACAGAATAATTGTAACTTACACTCCCTAAGCTTTCCATCTAATTTTCACTTAAACCGCTAATATCACCGGCATTCTACACAGCTCTATTACTGTGAATTTATGAAAACCAACTTTCACTGCCATCAATTTCCATCAAATAGCCACTGCCTGGTCCTCCTTGGTCCTAGCTTGGGTAGAGAGGGGGCCTGGACGCCGATCATATACGTATATGGTCAGTCTCTAGGGGATTGTCCCTTACTTCTGCCATTCATGAACGACCTTTAAACTATACACATAACTTATTTATCTCACCTTTCCGAAGGATTCGTGGTAGAGACCCGATCGCAACACCCACTCGGATGCCCTGGAAGAAGCGTATCGAATGACGGTAGAGTTCCAGTTTATCATTCCAGACGGTTCTCGATTCAGATCCAGCCAGATGTGGGTCTCTAGGGTGGAGGCGCTCACGAGACGGCCGCCTGGAAGCGCTGCCGGGGATATCTCGTTCGCCTGACTCCTTCGTATCAAGCTTTTCAACTTCATGGTGCGGTTAGTGGTGTCCAAGAGAATTTCTGAAAAATTGGAAAATGTCACATTATGGAAAATTAAATAGTTTTGAAATAGAATAAATAACTTTTCTTTTTATGTAAAATATGCATATCGTCACCCTCATAAACTAACTGCCTAAGTCATTTTCTCCACTTGTTGGGAAATAAAAAAACCTTCTCATTTCCTAAATCTTTATATTATTGTATTGAGTTTCAATTAACAAATTCTAATTCACAAATCCTTCTGTTAAGAATTAGTGAATTGAAGCTCAAGACAATGATATAAAGAATTAGGAAATGAGAAGGTTTTTTTTTTTTTTATTTCCCAACAAGTGGAGAAAATGACTTGGGCAGTTAGTTTATGAGGGTGACGATATGCAAAATATAGAAGCTTTACATATTTATATATTCCAATTGGTAGTGTGTATGTTTGCTTTATGTTCACTTCCAGAAAAGCAATGTAGAAATGTATATTGTACAGTATGTGATACCAAAACTTGCATCAATTTCAAGAATGATATTGTTTTTACAAAATCTAAGAAAAAAGGAATACAAAAAATTCTACAGCCTGCCAAAAATATGAGTAAGTCATTTGACTCGAGCAAAAGGTAGACATTAATTAGCAGTTTTGATTAACTATTCTTACTGTAGGTTTATGTCTATCAATCTGGGTGAAAATGCAAAATGATAAAATAATGAGACCTCAAGACTTAAGGCAGTATGTACAGTACTCCCTTGACAGTTTATGGTAACAAATAATGTTTATAGCAGCCTTTACCATTTAAAACCCCACCTAGTTTTTAGAATGATTTATTGTTAATTTATTCTCATCATTTATTTATTTCCTTATTTCCTTTCCTCACTGGGCTATTTTTCCCTATTGGAGCCTTTGGGCTTACAGCATCTTGCTTTTCCAACTAGGGTTGTAGCTTGGCTAATAATAATAATAATAATAATAATAATAATAATAATAATAATAATAGTGTTGTACAGTGGTTGTAAGATTTGCTAAACTGCTACTAGGTATTCTAAAACTATTTCGTAATCAATGTTAACCCTTTTACCCCCAATGGACGTACTGGTACGTTTCACAAAACTCATCCCTTTACCCCCACGGACGTACTGGTACGTCCTTGCAAAAAAAAACTGCTATTTACATTTTTTTGCATATTTTTGATAACTTTATGAGAAACTTCAGGTATTTTCCAAAAGAATGAGACCAACTTGACCTCTCTATGACGAAAACTAACGCTGTTAGAGCAATTTAAAAAAAAATATATTGCAAAATGTGCTTGGAAAAAAAAAATGCCTGGGTGTTAAGGGTTGGAAAGTTCCAAATAGTTTGGGGGTAAAAGGGTTAATAAGGAAACTAGAGCAAGCCTACCTAAATCGTCATCAGTAATTTGCAGCGTGGCATGAAGAATTCCTTTGATTATAAACTCATCACAGGTGACATGACCGCATTCCACCTGCCTTATTCCACCTGCGACTATCACTTTCTCCGACTGGAATTATTTAAATGTATTGTAGCATGGTATGTGCAACCTGAACATCAAAGTTCGTACAATTTTTAATTGTTTTTAATACAGTAATATTTCAAATTTGAGTGGGTAATCATTTGGATTCTGAAATATTCTAAAAAAAAATTAAGCTGCTTACATTAATCAAATAAAAGACCAGAAAATCCACTATGGCAGTACGAGTTTGGATACGTACATCAATGAGGTTAACTCAATATAAGGTTAATTAATCCTTAAAGAGGGAATTTAAATTTTGGCAATTATGGATTAACATATAGACCTGGCTTGTCAACTTGATCTAGATTCATAAAACCAAATTCCCTTGCCAAATAATTTTGATATAGTTAACTTGATAGAAGAAAGCATGACTTTAGAATATAACATCACAAATGACAAACAATTCCTAAATACTGAAGTGTAAACTAATCACAAATGACAAACAATTCTTAAATACTGAAGCGTAAACTAATCACAAATGACAAACAATTCTTAAATACTGAAGCGTAAACTAATCACAAATGACAAACAATTCTTAAATACTGAAGCGTAAGCTAATCACAAATGACAAACAATTCTTAAATACTGAAGCGTAAACTAATCACAAATGACAAACAATTCTTAAATACTTTAGCGTAAACAAATCACAAATGACAAACAATTCTTAAATACTGAAGCGTAAACTAATCACAAATGGCAAACAATTCTTAAATACTGAAGCGTAAACTAATCACAAATGGCAAACAATTCTTAAATACTGAAGCGTAAACTAATCACAAATGGCAAACAATTCTTAAATACAGAAGTGTAAACTAATCACAAATGACAAAATTCTTAAATACTGAAGCTTAAACAAATCCTCCAGGAAGCATGAGACTAGCAAGATGAAGAATGTATCCTTACGGTTTCCTGGGCATTGAATGTTAGCGAGTTCTGAACCAAGGAATCTTCCTCATCTTTCCAGAAGAGAGAGTTGAGGGCATGAGCAGACACCGAGTAAGTCCTGCTCGACGGCGTGCTCTGAGCATGCGCATGAGCCCGGAGACGAACGCACTTTTCGCCGGTCGTGCAGACGGAGAGTAGGAGAGCTCTGGTGTGCGCCGTGACTGTAACTCCTACGCCAATTATTGGGATGACACCGACTGTCATGTTACTTTTTATCTGGGAATTGAGAGAAAAACAGATAATCTCATTTCACGTAAAGTACATACATACATACATATACCAAGGCACTTCCCCCAATTTTGGGGGGTAGCCAACATCAACAAATGAAACAAAACAAAAAAGGGGACCTCTACTCTCTACGTTCCTCCAGGCTAATGCCCACTGTGGCCACGGGGGTATATAAAAATTAGAATAGCGCCAACGTTATCCCTGCGTGTCGTAAGAGGCGACTAAAAGGGACGGGACGAGGGGGCTGGGAACCCCCTCTCCCGTATCTACATCCTGTGAGACATCACGTAAAGTATGCGGCATAAAAGGGAAATTGTAACTATGAGATATAGCATAAAACTGGATTCATTTAAAATGTAAGCAAAATAAAATCAACATCTATGGACTATTCAGTTTTTAGAATATGGAAAAATTATTCAATTCATATGATAAAATCAAAATGACATCAAAATTAGTTTTAATAGCAAATACAATGCTTAAAAGGATAAAAATCATATGCTTTTAAAACATATTCGAGACAGTATTCAGTTCTTCATAATAGAGTAATCAAAATATAACAGTTCATACCTCCATTCCACCAACAGGTAACGTAATAGCGTGAGAAATGAGGAGATCACTGTATTCCTTTGCACTCAGTACAACATCCTGAGCGCCAGCACGCCAAATCCTCTCTTCTTCTGTTCCACGAGAGTAATACATCAACCTTAACAGACAAAGGTATTGTTTCTATTACTGGAATTGAGATTATATGCTATACTGTGATTATGCACTCTGCTGTGTACAGACAAATCATAATACGTTTCAAATTTCAAAGTCATACAAGTGAAATATTAACCCTTTTACCCCCGGGGTATTTGGAAATTTCCAACCCTTAACCCCCAGGGGGTTCTTTTTTTCCCAGCACATTTTGTAGCATATTTTCTTTAAATTGCTCTAACAGCCTTAATTTTTGTCATAGAGAGGTCAGGTTGGTCTCATTCTCTTGGAAAATGCCTGAATTTTCTCAAAAAATTATCAAAAAATATGAAAAACTAATTTTAAGGCATTTTTTTGCAAGGACGTACCGGTACGTCCATGGGGGTAAAGGGATGGCTTTTGTGAAACGTACCAGTACGTCCTTTGGGGGTAAAAGGGTTAACAAAGAAGCTGTATAATGCCTAGGGATGAACAGAGTGTTAAGGGCATATAACAATAAGCAGCTCTTCTGGGAGAAGGACACTCCAAAATCAAACCATTGTTCTCTAGTCTCGGGTAGTGCCATAGCCTCTGGACCATGGTCTTCCACTACCTTGGTTTAGAGTTCTCTTGCTTGAGGGTACACTAGAGCACACTCTTCTATCTCATTTCTCTTCCTATTGTTTTGTTAAAGTTTTTATAGTTTATAAAGGAGATAATTATTTTAATGTTGTTACTCTTCCTGAAATATTTTATTTTCCTTTTTTCCTTTCCTCACTGTGCTATTTTCCCTGTTGGAGCCCCTGGGCTTATAGCATCCTGCTTTTCCAACTAGGGTTGTAGCTTAGCAAGTAATAATAATAATAATAATAATAATAATAATAATAATAATAATAATAAAAAGTAAATAACATAAACATCCTTTACTTCAAGAGAGTCTGCTTATACAATTATTTTGAAAGCAGATAATTTCATATCAGTAAGTTATGCTCAAATCAGGACTTTAATTACAAAACAGGAATAGCCAAATGTCAATAAGAAAATGACAAGTTAAACAGTAGGCAAAAATCAAAGCTGTGATGATCCAGAAAACCAGGCTAATCCTTTGTCAGGTAAGATTACGGGCAATACTCGAAAACTTGCGTTACAAATACCTTGCACTGTGGATAGTGTCATTCTGCATGCGATATCTGAACTGCACTGCCTGTTCCCCTTCTGCATCAGCCACCGCTTCTACCTCTGCAGTGACTTTCGTTATGTTGAAGTCGGGGGCATCGACTTCTATCTTGATTACGCATTCCGAAAAACTGGGGAAGTAGACGTCGTCTTGGTACCTGAACGTTCTTTCGCCCCAGTCTAAGCTAATGACTGTTCCCCAATGGTGGTTGTTGTATTTCGTGCGACTTGTAGTCAACTGGGGAAAAACAAATTCCTAATTTAAAAAGTAGCAGAGTTATATTTTATAGCACCTGGAAATCCCAAACAGACAAATATAATACTCAACTTGGGAGCAGGGATCTCTAAAACGTCGGACATCTTCCAAAAAACACAAAACAACACAGAGCTAAACAAAACACGTCTGACCAACGCAAGTGCTGAGGAGGAATGAGGATGGGGGGTGGGGAGATGTAGGGGTAGAGAGGGGGGATGTTGATGAAGGAGAGGTCTAATTGGTGAGGGATCTATGGTCGTGGTTCAATCACGCCCCAGTTTTCTATACTGACACTCAAAGAGTGAGCGAGCTAGGTTTATTCCTGGCATTCCATGCATCCTTTTTTTCTCTGGTATATTTAGCAATAACTATGCCTTAGAAATGGTGCTAGAGGAGCATTTCACGTAGCGACGCGGGTTCCTCGCCCAGAAATAGATTTTTCCTTCGTCAAAATCCCTTATTTTATTATCCTTCAAAACCACTAATAAATCTATACACCAATCATCAAAAAAGAAAAATTTCTAAGCATTTAGAAAAAAGTATCTTGAGAAATAAGTAAAAGATCTTAAATTCTCTTCAAAAACTTTTCAAATGTAGTATGATATTCAATCTATAAACTGTATTGCAAATAAAAATTAGTTTTAAATAAAAGTACAATATTCAAAAGTGCCATAAAATATCAAACCAATCCTTAGAAAATTTTATAATAATCTTCCATATTGGAAATAATAAATTTACATAAAACTCAAAGTACTCTATCCTCCATACAATGAACTGTCCCAAGTCAAAAGCTTGGTAAATACTGTAACATTAGCAATCTTTAATACTCTTCCTCAAGCAATCTAAGTCATGAGAAAACTATTGCATGTAGAATGATGATCTCTACATACAGTATTACATCATTAATGCAGCACTTACTACAAAATATGATACTCTTGTAGTAATACTCCTCTTATGGCACTCATTATCAACTGTTAAAACACTAATAAAATCCACAATATGATGAATGCCATATTTATTTCAAATGAGGAAAAACCAATGCCAGGATACAAGGTAGCCATATACAGTATAAGGCTTACGATACAGTTAGGAGGTAACACAACTGGCAATATAAGCTGAAGCGGCTGTTAGTATATCAAGCCCTTAATCCCAAGGTAAAAGAGAAAATCACAAAATGGACGCATCCAGTCCTTAGTACTGTATGGCTAATCCGAACAAAGGCATGTGGCACCATGGTCATGTTTGAAGAATGGTTCACTGGCAGTCAAGGAATAGGGTAGGACAAAGAAACATCCTTTCAAGTTTACGTTTGTCGTAAAGTATAGATCAGTTCCTTGTAAGAGTAGAAAAGCCAAAAGACTCGGTGTTCACCTGATCATGACGCCGAAGACCTGCTGCCATCGACATCAAGTTTTAAAGTACGGAAACCTCATATACAGCAACTATATCAACACCATCAAACATTCAAGGAATAGGGTAGGACAAAGAAACATCCTTTCAAGTTTACGTTTGTCGTAAAGTATAGATCAGTTCCTTGTAAGAGTAGAAAAGCTAAAAGACTCGGTGTTCACCTGAACTCAACGCCAAAGACCCGCTGCCATTGACTTAAGGTTTTACAGCAAGGAAATCTCATACAGCAACTATATCAACACCATCCTAATACAGTTTCTTAGTCACTTCCAACTCTACTTTCTTTTATATCCAATAAGCAGAATAGATGCAAATTTTAAGGTAATATTGCCATTGTTTAGGTGTTAATATTACTGTTCTATACATAGTTTAACATTATACAGTATTGTACATCTCTTTCACTCTCAATTATTACTTGTATTTCAATCAAACGCTATACAGTTTTCAAATACTTCACATGAGAGCTCTTAATAATGTAGGTATCTGGTTCTTATAAAACGATAGAAGGTTGTGAGTACTTTTAAATGTACTGTACGTGTACAGGGAACATATAAGTCACTTTATAGGTAAAATTAACGACTTAGGGCTGTGTATTACTATAAATATTTCAGAAACAATCCTACAAAAATGATACCCTTCTTCTCTGCAGCCAAGAAGTAGATGACTTTCTTGTGTGTTAGGATGCTACATAATTCCAAGTCTTTCATTCAACTGGATCAAGTATGATAAGACTAATTGGTAAGGGACCTCTGGTAGTGGTTTCACACATCCCAGTTATTATACCGACACCCTATAAGGGTAAGCGAGCTGGGTATATTCCTGGCATTCCATGCAACTTTTTCTGGTATATTTAGCAGTATTTATACCCTAGAAATGGTGCTTTAAGGAACATTTCACTAGGCGACACAGGTCCCTCACCCAGAAATAGATTTTTTCTTCATCAAAATCCCTTAATACATATCGACTATATTTTAAACTTTCTTACGTGAAGGAATACGGCTAAACTCGTGTAATGACATAAACAAACCAGAACTTTATTACTGATTACTTGAAATTTGAGATTTTATATATAGCTCTTCTTATTTACAATTGCCTCGTACGAAAAGTATATAACGTACCTTAAATTCGTGTCCTTGGACAGGCGAGAAGCTTAAGATGGACGAACCCCGAGAGGGAGAGATGAATAATTCATGATGCAGCCTTGACCGATGTTTTCTATAGACCAGGACACCATTTGTTGTCAATGTGTATGAAGTTCCCTTTCCCTTTATAAAAAAAAAAAAAATTAATTAATGGTAAATAAAAAAGCATTCTTACTTTCAAAATATTCAGCCAAAAGATAAACATAAATATCAATTTCGTTTACAAAGCTCACTGAAAGTCTCATGCCTGCAGCATGTTAAATGTAAATGAATTTTAAAATTAGTATGTAAAGACATCATTCTTTCGGATTCAGCGAACAGGAATTCGAAAGAATGATGGCCTTTTTGTATATACCAACGAATGTAGATTTTTCCGGCCTTTCGGCCGATGTATATATCATGGCCGTAGCAAGTACGGTTCAGAAATTATAAGTACAAAACTAGGATTCGGCGAACCGGAATCCGAAAGAACGATGTCTTTACAAGCAAGTTCAATCTTCAGATATACCTTCCTGATTCCAATGCTCACATCTTTAAGTTCAGTCTTCACTGTGGTGCTGAAGAAGTTTTCGTCTCTATAGACCGCCTTGACCGTCACTTCCTGACCGTCGATGTAGTGGATAGAAATTTCTAAAGGTACTTCGTCAACAAGTCCCTCTACACCAATTTCCAGTTCATTTCCAGTGAAGCTGCCCTAAAAGTGCAGAGAAAAGCAAATGTATTTTTCAGTTGCAAACAAAATTCTTGAATAAATATTTATAAATAACGAGACATATGCGTTATAGCAAACTTGCATATTTCGAGTAAAGTATTAGATACCGTAAGTATATACAATATATTATATCTTTAAATAGCTTTAAAGAGTCCAAATATTTTCAGTAAAAAATGAGAAAGATATCAGATTATAAGAAATTTTATATCAATTCTAACTTCATTATTCATCAACATGGAGTAACGTGCTTTATCTAAGTGGAAATTATCCAAAATAAGGGATTTTGACGAAGGAAAAATCTATTTCTGGGCTCAACCTGTGTCGCTCCATGAAATGCTCCTTAAAGCACCATTTCAAAGGTATAAATACTGCTAAATATACCAGAGAAAAAAGTTGCATGGAATGCCAGGAATATATCCAGCTCGCTCACCCCTAAAGGGTGTCGGTATTAAAACTAGGGCGAGTGATACCACTACCAGAGGTTCCTTTCCAATTAGACTTCTCCCTCCTCGAAATTCCCAGTTATTACGAGGTGTCGTTCACTACAGCTACTGCCCCCCCCCCCAACCCCACCCCACCCCACCCCACCCCACCCCACCCCTACCTATCCTTCTCCCATCATTCCTTGTCAGCACCCGTGAACGTTCGGACGTGTTTTTCGTAGAAAAATTTAATTCCTATAACTTTTATTTCTATTTGAGAGAGAGAGAGAGAGAGAGAGAGAGAGAGAGAGAGAGAGAGAGAGAGAGAGAGAGAGAGAGAGAGAGAGAGAGTCCTAAACTTACAAACTTTCCAAGAAGATGTTTTGTAAGTATAATTGTTCGTAAGTCAAATGTTTGCTAAATTTTGGCCTGGGGTAGGCCTAACCTGAATTTCATGCCTATGATTTCCAGCTACGAAGGTCAACAAATAATTGGGTTTCATATGAAATAGATATCAGATTCTTACAAATGTCGTTATGCTTACTGTATTAAATACTATAATATTGTTTTATTTCAGTATTTATTTATCTTTGTTATTTTCAGTTTGTATATCCAGATGTTTTAAGTTAACGACCATCTGTATTATTGCAAATACAGAATTTTAATGCAATAGCTTAGACAGCTGCAATAACATTTACAACGCTTCCAGATGGCTAAAATCACTTCCAGATCTTTGCTCAGACAGCCATCTATATCGTTAACAACGCTTCTGAGACACATCATTACTACAGTACAATACATTCACTGCCGTAGCACATTATACATCAAAGTACAATTACTACATAAGGGAATATTTACCGGTGCTAAAAAAAATAAATTTTTACGGTGTTCTATTATTCATGGAATTCCTTAATCCACGAGGGGCTCGAACACAATTACCGCAGGGCCTTGAACTCTTCGTAATATATCTCTATTAAAAGTTAATAATACTTACCTCTAAATTATAGGTGTGATGTTTGGCTAAATCTCCGACATGCGATATGACAAGCTGACCTTCTACCTTGGGCACGTGGACCAAAACTTCTCCGACAGTCTTGAATATTTCTGTGTGATCTTTTTCAACTTTTATCGAGTGCGTCACCTGCGATACAAATGAAAAGTAAAACAAACAGCCCTAAGATTTTGAAATAAAAGTGGCTTTCTTACTCATTCTTCCTAATGAAACAAATAAGATCACAAAATTAAAAAAAAGGTTTGTTGAATGCACAATTTGCTGAAAGATATGAAGCTATGAAAATATCTATTCAATACATTTGAATTATATAGTAATAACTTTATAAATAAAATATGAAAATGTATGATAACATAAAGAATAGATAAAACACAAGAATGAGCAAATAAATATACTGTATACATAACTTCACAATTTCACACAACGTAATAATGGCGTACAGAATTTTATCCATCTAACAGCATTTCTAAATGAATCTCATCAAATTCTAACAGACTATTCAACATTTGCTTCTTAAATCCTTACCATTTTTACTATTGCTATTATTATTATCCCTATTATTACTAGTAACATCACTAATATTATTACTATTAGTTTATATGACAAATAAGTCTTGTTTTCACATTCACATACATCCACAAGAAACTAGACAGCCATATAAAAAAAAATACTAAAGAGAACAGAGAAAAGACAGAGAGCAATGCAGCTGGGATTAATAGGATCCTGCAAAGACCTTTTTTACAATATGAAATGTGCCATACGTAGCTACATAACATTCCTCTCTATACAGAGGAAATAATATAAACCAAAATCAAAAAAATAATCTAAAAACTTGAAGAGGTGAAGAGATAAAACTGCTTTAAAACAGTAAGATTAACCCTTTCACCCCCAAAGGACTTACTGGTACGTTTCACAAAACTCATCCCTTTACCCCCATGGACGTACCGGTACGTCCTTGCAAAAAAACTGCTATTTACATTTTTTTTGCATATTTTTGATAATTTTTTGAGAAACTCCAGGTATTTTCCAAGAGAATGAGACCAACCTGACCTCTCTATGACAAAAATTAAGGCTGTTAGAGCAATCTAAAAAAATATACTACAAAATGTGCTTGAAAAAAATAACCCCTGGGGGTTAAGGGTTGGAAAGTTCCAAATAGCCTGGGGGTAAAAGGGTAAAAAGTGCTATATATAACACGATCAATACTGAAATACATTAGTACTGTAAAGTAGTAAAGTACAAAACTGTTCAAAGCCTAAGATTGAATTAAATGGGCATACAATTCCATGGAGGTAATTAACGTTGAAATGATGGTACAGTATTACAGGAAATATTTAATTCTCTTGACAATAGTCTAATCAAGTCGACTTTCATTCTATTGTCAATTCTCTTTTCAATTTTCACCTTCACTTGAACTCTCACAGCATTCTACTTCCCATATTTTTAAGCTTTATGTAACTTACCACAAGATTCTGAAACTATGTGAAATAGGTTAAAATAATTAACAGCAAAATTAATACTAATAAAACCCAATTATCCTCACGATTCAATCAACAGAAACGACAACCTAAATAACTACCTTTAGCTTTCCGGGGTTATGTCCTACGCTGAACGATCCATCCAAGGAGGACTTGATCTGCTTCCACGACTTTCCCAGAGGAATTTCAATTTCGGCAGACCCAGATATATGGTGCTCGTCATTCACGATCCAATACGATCCGACGGAGTTGATGTTAACGATTTCGACGGCCCAAGTTCCGTCCAACTTTACGTTCGCAGTTGTGCCGTTCCATTCTCCGCTTGCCTGAACCTCCAGAGGCGCCCAGTAATTAGCTTCAGAGCTAGTTTTTACCTGAAGGAATAATTATCATCTTTATGATTATCATTACCTGGGCTCCACTAGGCACTCAAACGTTCAGCTGGGCTTAACAAGGCACTAGAAGAGTTGGAAGACCCAGGCCTACATGGCTGAGGACTATGAAGCGCGAAGGAGGAGATGATGAATGGGGAAGTATTGAATTAAAAGCTCAAGATAGAGACGATTGGCTAAATGTAACAGAGGCCCTTTGAGTCGATAGGTGTAGGAGGAGATGATGATGATGATGATGATGATGATGTATTACTATTATCAATTCTATGAACTTCCCCTGATGGCGATATTGCTTTCGTCCCCGGAAACTTGGTTAAGTTGACGTTACAGTACATTACATAATTACCTGTACTACTGTACTATTATTCTTAATATGTTATTTTTATAATAAAATAAATTTTTGAATATACTTACCCGATGATTATATAAGCTGCAACTCTGTTGCTCGACAGAAAACTCTACGTTAAAAATCCGCCAGCGATCGCTATGCAGGTAGGGGGTGTACTTCAACAGCGCCATCTGTCGTGCAGGTACTCAGTACTCAATGTAAACACAGAACTCAATTTTCTCCTCGGTCCACTGGGTCTCTATTGGGGAGGAAGGGAGGGTCCTTTAATATATAATCACCGGGTAAGTATATTCAAAAATTTATTTTATTATAAAAATAACATTTTTCAATATCTAACTTAGCCGGTGATTATATAAGCTGATTCACACCCAGGGGGGTGGGTAGAGACCAGCAATAATTGTTTACATTATTATGAGCTAAGGATTTTTTATTTCATTTTAGCAGTTATTCAAAATAACAAACATAAAATAAATAAGTACCTGGTAAGGAAGTCGACTTGAACAATTACTCTGCCTTTTTAAGTACGTCTTCCTTACTGAGCCTCGCGATCCTCTTAGGATGCTGAGCGACCCCTAGGAGCTGAAGTATCAAGGGTTGCAACCCATACTACAGGACCTCATCAAAACCTCTAATCTAGGCGCTTCTCAAGAAAAGAATTTGACCACCCGCCAAATCAATCAGGATGCGAAAGGCTTCTTAGCCTTCCGGACAACCCAAAAACAACAATAAAAAACATTTCAAGAGAAAGATTAAAAAGGTTATGGAATTAGGGAATTGTAGTGGTTAAGCCCTCACCCACTACTGCACTCGCTGCTACGAATGGTCCCAGAGTGTAGCAGTCCTCGTAAAGAGACTGGACATCCTTAAGATAAAAAGACGCGAACACTGACTTGCTTCTCCAATAGGTTGCGTCGATTATACTTTGCAGAGATCTATTTTGTTTAAAGGCCACGGAAGTTGCGACAGCTCTAACTTCGTGTGTCCTTACCTTCAGCAAAACTTGGTCTTCCTCATTCAGATGGGAATGAGCTTCTCGTATTAACAGTCTGATAAAATAGGATAAAGCATTCTTTGACATAGGTGAAGATGGTTTCTTAACTGAACACCATAAAGCTTCAGACGGGCCTCGTAAAGGTTTAGTTCGTTTTAAATAGAACTTAAGAGCTCTTACAGGGCATAAGACTCTTTCTAGTTCATTTCCAACCATACGATAAGTTTGGAATATCGAACGATATTGGCCAAGGCCGAGAAGGCAGCTCGTTTTTGGCTAGAAAACCAAGTTGTAGAACATGTAGCCGTTTCGGATGAGAATCCGATGTTCTTGCTGAAGGCATGAATCTCACTGACTCTTTTAGCTGTGGCTAAGCATACCAGGAAAAGTGTCTTTAAGGTGAGATCTTTCAGGGAGGCTGATTGTAGCGGTTCGAACCTGTCTGACATAAGGAATCTTAGTACCACATCTAAATTCCAACCTGGTGTAACCAAACGACGCTCCTTCGTGGTCTCAAAAGACTTAAGGAGGTCCTGTAGATCTTTATTGTTGGAAAGATCTAAGCCTCTGTGACGGAAGACTGATGCCAACATGCTTCTGTAACCCTTGATAGTGGGAGCTGAAAGAGATCGTTCTTTCCTCAGATATAAGAGGAAGTCAGCTATTTGAGTTACAGAGGTACTGGTCGAGGAAACGGATACTGACTTGCACCAGTTTCGGAAGATTTCCCACTTCGATTGGTAGACTCTAAGGGTGGATGTTCTCCTTGCTCTAGCAATCGCTGTGGCTGCCTCCTTCGTAAAGCTTCTAGCTCTCGAGAGTCTTTCGATAGTCTGAAGGCAGTCAGACGAAGAGCGTGGAGGCCTTGGTGTACCTTCTTTACGTGTGGCTGACGTAGAAGGTCCACCCTTAGGGGAAGTGTTCTGGGAACGTCTACTAGCCATCGAAGTACCTCGGTGAACCATTCTCTCGCGGGTCAGAGGGAAGCAACTAGCGTCAACCTTGTCCCTTCGTGAGAGGCGAACTTCTGCAGTACCTTGTTGACAATCTTGAACGGAGGGAATGCATATAGATCTAGATGTGACCAATCTAGGAGAAAGGCATCTATATGAACTGCTGCTGGGTCCGGGATTGGTGAGCAAAATAATGGGAGCCTCTTGGTCATCGAGGTTGCGAAGAGATCTATGGTTGGCTGGCCTCAGGTGGCCCAAAGTCTCTTGCATACATCCTTGTGGAGGGTCCATTCTGTTGGAATTATTTGTCCCTTCCGACTGATACAATCTGCCATGACATTCAAGTTGCCTTGGATGAACCTCGTTACTAGTGATATGTCTAGACCTTTTGACCAGGTGAGGAGGTCCCTTGCGATCTCGTACAACGTCAGAGAGTAGGTCCCTCCTTGCTTGGAGATGTACGCCAAAGCCGTGGTGTTGTCCGAGTTCACCTCCACCACTTTGCCTTGAAGGAGAGACCTGAAGCTTTTCCAGGCCAGACGTACTGCCAGTAGCTCCTTGCAGTTGAAATGCATTGTCCTTTGACTCGAGTTCCATAATCCCGAGCATTCCCGACCGTCTAATGTCGCACCCCAGCCTACGTCCGATGCGTCCGAGAAGAGAACGTGGTTGGGAGTCTGAACAGTCAGGGGAAGACCCTCTCTTAGGTTGATATAGTCCTTTCACCAAGTCAGACAAGACTTTATCTTTTCGGAAACCGGGATCGAGACCGCTTCTAGCGTCTTGTCCTTTTCCAGTGAAAAGCTAGATGGTATAGAAGAGGACGGAGGTGTAGTCTTCCTAGTGACACAAATTGATCCACGGATGACAGCGTCCCTACCAGACTCATCCACAGCCTGACTGAGCAGCGTTCCTTCTTCAGCATCTTCTGGATGGATAGCAGGGCTGGGGGCTGATCGTCTTGTTCAGCAACGTCCTCATCAGAGGGTTCCTCATCCGAAACTGATGAGGAAACGGCAACGGAGTGGGCAACGTCTGACTCGCTGAATCCCGTCGCACTGGTGGATGCGTGACGGAGCCGGACGCAATATCATGGAACTGCTGCACAGTCTGTGAACTGTCAACAACCATGGGTGCGCGAGGAAGTACAGCGTCAACCCGAAACTGACTAGACCGTCTGGGTTGTGCAGTCAACACCCTACCGGGTTGCTGAGGTTGACGCACTGCGTCACAACAAGTCACCTCTGCTGGTTGTTGAACGTCCTGAACGTCAACAACCACCTCCGAGCGTCGCTTAACGTCAACGTGCGGCTGGCAACCCACACTGGGTCGCATCGGTGGAGGAACCACCTCAACTGGCAGACGCGAGTAGGTTACCTCAGCGTCAACAGGGCGCACAACCGACCGGTTGGAAGGTTGTTGGCCAGAAGGTTCTTCTCCGCATTTAAGTCCTCTATCAAGGACGCAAGCTTGGACTGCATGTCTTGCAGCAAAGACCACTTAGGGTCTACAGGAGCAGGTGCGGCAACAGACGGTGTGACTGCCTGATGAACCGACCGGTTGGAAGGTTGTTGGCCAGAAGGTTCTTCTCCGCATTTAAGTCCTCTATCAAGGACGCAAGCTTGGACTGCCTGTCTTGCAGCAAAGCCCATTTAGGGTCTACGGGAGCAGGTGTGGCAACAGACGGGGTTAGCGACTGAGGCGGAACCGTTTACCATCCCTGAAAGCCTTGTTATGCGTGACATAATAGTACAGAAAAACTTCAAAGGCTCGACAAAAGCTGAGAAGTTGACCTGTAAACAACTTGGAGCGTCTCCTGGCTAGGCGCCAGGGAGAGTCTACCAGAATTGAGAAGTCTATCTGGGCAGAGGCATGAACTCCCAAGCCGAGAACTTCTCTCGTGTCATATCAGACTCTCGCTCTATAAACCAGTTTAAAAGAAGGGAAATCAAAGGCTGTATCCCCCAAACTCCTCCTGGTGAAAAAACCAGTAGCCTAGCCAACGTAACGCTCTCTAGGGGAGCGAGAGAGCACTAGCTTAAAAACAACGGCTTCGAAGTAGCTAGGCCTAGTGTAAGTTCTGACGTTTAGGCGAACGAGGAGCAGCAGTTACAAGATCCGGACGAAGATCCTTAAAAAAAATCATCATGATTTAATTAAAGTCCATAGGAGGCTAAGCAGCTTAAGGCTCCTCTCTATCTGACAGAGTCCTCAAGGGAATATCAGTAGGAGGGAGAATAGCAACTTCCTCATCTACAGGAACCTTGTCCGATAAAAGCTGAGTCTCTCACTGGTGCATTAGTAGCGGACCAGAACGCAACGTCATGTAACTGCTTGACAGTCTGTGAACTGTCAACAACTGAACTGTCAACCACAACAGGTGCGTGAGGACGTACAGCGTCCACTCGAGACTGCTTTGACTGTTTAGACTGAGCAGTCAAAACAACTCTAGAATGCGGAGGTTGACGCACCGCGTCAAAACAAAACAACTTAGACTGTTGTTGTACCTCGCGAACGTCAACGGAAGGTTCCGTGCGTCGCTGAATGTCAACATGCGGCTGGCAGGGTACACTGGAACGCATGGGTGGCGGGACTCTCTCAGCTGGAGTGCGGCAGAAGGTTGCCTCAGCGTCCACAGGACGCACAACCGTGGTTGGTTGTAGGCTAGAGGTTGGTGCAGTGTCAACCTTCTCCGCACGAAAGTCCTGCATCAATGACGTTAACTGAGACTGCATGGTCTGCAGCAAAGACCACTTAGGGTCTACAAGAGCAGGTGCGGCAACAGACAGTGTGACTGCCTGATGCGGTACCGCTTTGCCTCTCTTAGGAGGTGAGCAGTCGTCGGAAGACTGCAGCGAGTCTGAACTGACCCAGTGGCTACAACTGGGCCGTTGGACTTGCGCGGAAGGGACCGACTTGCGCTTAATAAGCCGCGAGACCTTGGTCCATGGTTTCTTACGAGAAACCTCTTCCGCAGACGAGGAATAAATGGGCTCTCTCGTCTTTGTGTGGGTGGGGCGATTTTGGGTAGATACGCCCGAAACCACGGAGGGAAACGTCTGTTCGTTGATCAAGGCCTCTCGAACCCATAAGTCATTCGACATTACTTCTCCCCTGGGCTTGGGAGCTTGCAAGAGGTCCCGGACTAGGTGAACGACAGGCACGAACAGACGAACCCTCGGACGCAACACTGTAACACTTTGCGCATATCACTTTACCACTTCGATTTTCTGTTTTGCACTTATTTCACTGAAATCGAAACTTTTACTGATTTCTACCTGAAACACGCAATTCTACCCTTCATTAAAAGGTAGTAATTGCGAAATCAGTCGTATAATGCAGCTCATTAATACCAGCAAAAAAAAACAGAAAACATATATTAAGATAAAAAATTCAGTGGCTGGGAAAGAGACTAAACACTAGTTCATATAAACTACGTTTTCAATCTCTCACCGCACATAGCCTGGGGACGAGAATAAAAACCTAAAAAAGTTTTATCCTTCCTCCCCGTACAGAGACTAGGGACGAGAGTAACACGAGAACAACGTTACCCGCTTGAACGGAACGTTTTCTCTCCTCTCTCTCCCTCCGTCTCTATCTCTCTCTCTCTCTTTCTCTCTTGATTTCACACCTAAGAGAAGAGCCCAATTATATTTCGTCAAAAAAAAACATGTTATTTGACTAAAGGAAAAAAACTGAAAGGTTTTTCAAATAAAAAGTTCCTTTAAATTAGAATTTAAAACATTTAAGTTAAGAAAGAATGAACAAAACGTTAGAATCGATTTACTCTTACTGCAAAGTGAAACCGTGATACACTCACTCTCTATCGTAACGATAGAGCGCATGTTGAACGTCCTGAACGTCAACAACTGCGTAGCATAAAAAACTAAACGTTAGTTCATCTTTGAAAACAGTACGAAGACTATCAAAGAAATTCTTTCATAAAATATTACAATTAAAAAGTTTTAAATTCTTTAAAAGCTAATTACGATATAAAGGGCTCAACGTTGATTAACTTCGGTTCCAAGTTAGGACCGCCTACTATCAGGAAAGGTCGCATATAAACAAAACATTAAAATTTATTTTTATATGTTTATAATAAATGGAAAGTTAATCGAAGAGGCCTAATAAAGGCGGAGAGGTATAAAATATATAGCTCTATAACGTGATAAGATAATTACTAAAAACCTAAACACACTTCCATCTAAGGGAAGGGTCGGCCATTTAAAAGTGACAGAAAGTACATACTATCTTTGTCACCATAATTAAATCTATCCAAAACTAGTTCAAGTTTTGAGATGAAGATAAAACCCCTGCATAGCGAAAGCTCAAAACTAGAATAGTGTACTTCACCAATAGTTGTGAAAACAAATCCAGTTAGCACAGCGAATTAGTAGGTCTTGCCGGTAGCCCGACAGAGAGAAAATTGAGTTCTGTGTTTACATTGAGTACTGAGTACCTGCACGACAGATGGCGCTGTTGAAGTACACCCCCTACCTGCATAGCGATCGCTGGCGGATTTTTAACGTGGAGTTTTCTGTCGAGCAACAGAGTTGCAGCTTATATAATCACCGGCTAAGTTTAATATTGAAAAATTATAAATCACAGTACATTTTTAATATTGCAGAACTGTACTATAATACACTACCAACATTATCATGATTATTATTATTAAAAGCTTAGCTGCATTCAAATTGGAAAACCAAATACAATGTAAAACAATACGGACCAACTCAGTATACAAAAAGAAACCTAGAGGAAAATAATACGATTACAAAAAATGAAAAAAAACAAGATGAATAAAGAAATCAAAATACAAATAACAGGCAAATTATAAACTTATAACTGCTTAATAGAAAATTATTTGCATTTATATTTGTGGTTGCCTAATGGATTAATTTTTGACTCGACACGATAATTTTCAAGGCAAAATCACTACTAAATTGGCACTTTTCGGTCCAAGCTTCACTGGAGGGAGGGATGGCACCGATCATGTCCGTACTATATTTTAGGTCTCCAGGACATCCTGTGATAGTGAAATAGCTCGTCACTCTCTTCTGCTGCTCATGAGAAACCTTTAAAGCAATTCTTAATTGTCTTTCAAAGCAATCCTTGTCACTTAACAATCAAAATCATACAGGACACACTCCTTTTATCGACTTAAAAATATTACGAGTCATTTATCAGTTAACTAAGAATATTATATTCTTTTGTCAAAACAGAAAAAGATGAGCTCCTTAAATTATCACCGGAATTCACAAATAAAATTCCCAAAAGAACTACAAAAATAATTTTCTTTAGCCCTTTTTTAAATTTCAAAATTCCAAGTGCTTGGTGGGTTTGCCATATTCAGCCAACAGGTCTAATGGATTGAGCCCAACTTCAAAAATGAGTTTCACATTCATGAAGTAGTTTTATGTTCGTTTTATTTGAAGCAAGCATTTACAGATAACTAAGAAGAAACCAGCCTATTAGCGTATAGTACTTAGTAAAAGTACTCAAGTTAAGCTAATGTATAACTAAATTTCATTCTATCTTTCTATTTACCAAGGCACTTTCCCCAGAAACAAAAGGGGACCCTTCCTCTCTGCGCTCCTCCCAGCCTGACGAGGGATTCAACCGAGTTTGGCTTGTACTGCTAGGGTGCCAAAGCCCACCCTCCCCTGTTATCTACCACAAATGAAGTTTCATACCGAGTACCCCACTGCTGCGACCTCTGCGGTCACCAAGGCGACCGGAGGAAGCAGCAGGGCCTACCGGAACTATGTCACAATCGCTCGCCATTCATTCCTATTTCTAGCACGCTCTCTCTTACCTCTCTCACATCTATCCTTTTATCACCCAGAACTTTCTGTGAGAGACAAGAGAGCGTGCTGGAAATAGGAATGAATTTCAACGACTCGTCCCATGAAATTAAAACAGAATTAAGAAAAACCTTACCAAAACATCCATCTTCTTGAGTTGTTCCTCTTGATTTGTCTTCACATGAATGTGGAAATTGGCTTCTTCCGTAATAGGAGACTGCACATTAAATGTGACAACTCCATTGCTCACATGATCCTCTAATATCATACCCTGGACGACCAAGCTCATCTGAAAAGATTAAACATTAGCAATTATGTTTGAGCTTTTTTCCTTTTCATATCGTTTCCTACTTTCTTGAATCCCTAAAATTTGTATTTCTTCCTATTTAATATCTTTTATTTTATCTTCCCTCTACATTCATACAGATTAAATCTAACTGAAGATAATAATGTACTGTACTCACATTATGTATGTCACGGTTCGGCATCTGGACTTCAAAAGTTGTCGATAATTCCAGATCCCTGTCTCCTACTGAAAAGACAAGTTCTGATCCCAGCTGGAATCTATATATTAAGATTAAAAGTAGATTAAATGCATAACATACAAGTAGAGAATAAAATATGCAAATATGCATAAAATAAAAATTGACCTAACTGAAATATAAAAGGGATTTTGACGAAGGAAAAATCTATTTCTGGGCGAGGAACCTGTGTCGCCTAGTGAAATGCTCCTTAAAGCACCATTTCAAAGGTATAAATACTGCTAAATATACCAAAGAAAAAAGTTGCATGGAATTCTAGGAATACATCCAGCTCGCTCACCCCTAAAGGGTGTCGGTATTAAACTAAAAAGAATTTAGTGTGGGGTAAAATTCTATCAAGAAAATTATCTAGTCCTAATGGTTTTTAAGTCACGATTTGAATTAGCTTAGCTTTTTGGTCCCCTGAAATAAAAAAAAACTCATACTGGAACTTGATGCATATGGAGGTGTAGAATCCAAGTCTTTGCTTTTCATGGACTGCTGATTTCTTAGCTCCTAAGCTGACCGTTATTTTCTTTTTGCAGATTAGCAAGATGAGGTTGCTTTTACATTTGTTGGAGAATTTTTCAATATTACTTTATTGGGCAAGTGCATTTCTAGTAGCTCTGGCCTCACTGATTACTGCCCAGTTTCCATAACTCCCACATTATCTAAATTTTTTTAATGTCTTTTGGCAAAACATCTAAATAGGTAAGTTGAAGGTAATCATCTGTTCCCTAATTAACAATTAGGCTTTTGAAAAGGCCTTGAAGCATGTGACACCCTTCTTACAGAAATCCCTTGATTGTGGTCAGGAAGTTCATACAATTGGCCTTGACTTTAATGCAGCCTCCGGCTAGTTTAATCTTGAGGCCCTTGTTTTCACAAACTCACAACAGTTGGGAGTGGGTGAGTCTTTTCTTAGAATCATTATTGAATTTTTATCTAATGGCAATAGACTGCAGAGTACAGTAGTTGTCGATGGGCACCATAGTAGCTTAGAGTTATGCAATACCTGGTGTTCCTCATGGCAGTGTTCTTGGTCCATTACTTTTCATAATATATACAGTAGATGATATGTGGTTTGGCCCAGAAAACATGCTCGTCACATAAGCAGATGATGCTACTCTCTTTGCCTCAACTCAAACTGAATGTAGGTCTGGGGTTACTGAATCCCTTTATAGAGATCTAGCTAAAATTAAGTGCATGTTGCAAATTATGGGGCATGAAGCTTAACCCTAAAAAGACTCAATGTATGAGTGTAAGTAGCTCGAAGACAGTGGCTCCTCGACATAAAGGTCTGTGCACCGATAGTGTTTCTTCAACTCTACAATATCCCTTTAAAATTTGAGAGTAAAATTTTTGACAAAAAAAGAAATTTTTCCAACCCATGTAATGGGTTTATTGAGAGAAAAATTTGTACTAGATCATCGCTGATAACTCACGTCTAGCGAAACTAACTTATCATCAAAATTTCACGCTAATACTTACTTGGAATCATCTGGGAGAATCAAAGAATACGTAAGACGATGTTTGTCGCCTACTTCTTCTCCAAGCTCCACAATAAGTTCTGTTTGCCACGTCCATGACAAAACTGACATGGTACCTCTGAAATAAGATGAGAAATGTCATCAACTTGACTCGTAATCATAAAGCCTTTTATTTTGGGTTTAGTAAAATTAAGAAACAAAACAACAAAAGGCTAAAATTTTGAGTCGAGGACTGCTGAAACTAATGTTTCAATGAGACATGAATGTCCCTGGGAACAGAGATTTTACAGAACTTAACAATGGGACATAAGTGATCCAAATAATTATATCCTGTTTGATGCTAATTTCATATGCTGTTTTACAATTAAAAAACATTTAACCTTGAATTTTATACTTCCGATTAACTTGGGGTAAAATTAATTTCTTTAGCATGAGGTGAATGTCATTTCATTCTAAGTTAATGAAATTCCAGATTAATTTCTTCAGTACAATTCTTAGATCAAATGATAAAAAAAGACTTCTCATTCCAAGACTTACTTTAGTTCCAGTGGTTTACCGTCCTTGGGCTGCTGCAACACAGACGAAATCATAACTGTTCTCGAGGTATCTCTCTTCGCGTCCCAGGAAAATACTCCGTCGAGCAGGCCAAAGGAACAACCATCGTAACCCATGGCAACCTTGCCTAGCAAGAGGATGATTTAAAGTTAAAAACAAAAATGAAAAACTAAAGTTTTGCGAAGCATCGTACAACATTTCTCGGTGAAATGAATTACAAGTTTTGTATACAATAATGCGCACTACACACAAAGGACCCTCAAAATATAAAGAAGAGAAGTGGGAAAAAGGTTAAAGAATTAAAGAACGGAAATAGTGCGAGAAAGCCAAGAAAATAGTTATGAGATAACAGAATAAGCTAAACAGCAGAAATGTGAATATTATAATCAAACTATTTCTTTACTCTTTTTATCCTGCTTGGCTAATAATATAATCTTCAACTCTCCCCATACAGTAACTGTTTAACATTTTTTTTCTTTGCTTTCCTGTATCCTCTATTTTGTCTGTACATACAGAGGACTTGCAGATGAGATGAAATAATTATTGGCATCATTTGCATATTCTTACTTTTCATTAGTTTTCCCTTTCATCTACTCTTTAACCCTTTAACCCCCAGGCTATTTGGAAATTTCCAACCCTTAACCCCTGGGGGGCTACTTTTTTCCCAGCATATTTTGCAGTATATTTTTTTTAAATTGCTCTAACAGCCTTAATTTTTGTCATAGAGAGGTCAGGTTGGTCTCATTCTCTTGGAAAATGCCTGAATTTTCTCAAAAAATTTTCAAAAATATGAAAAAAATAATTTTTATAGCATTTTTTTGCAAGGACGTACCGGTACGCCCATGGGGGTAAAGGGATGGCTTTTGTGAAACGTACCAGTACGTCCTTTGGGGGTAAAAGGGTTAATAATTGGCCAGATTATGAATGTTATTTTTCTCCAGTTTCCTCTTCATTTAAGAAAAAATCTTAGACCAGTTCTATGCAATTTCAGCAATGCAACATTTTGATCTTATTTAGATTAATAAAAAGAAAAATGTTTTTAAATGTATAAACAGTCTTGTACTCATTGTTTTGGTTAAACGCCTGCACGAGAACAATATCAACATCAACTACTTACTTTTAATTTCTCTGTTGAAAGGAACAATTATCATGTTCAAATTGAAATCGGTTTTTGTACCCTCGTTATTGAGTGTTATTTCTCCTTCATACAGATCTTTAACCCAGTTTTTGAGGTGGAACACAACATCGCCGGATATTATGCCGTCTACTGCGAGCTCCAACCCAAACACGGTGATATTTCCCACTTCAGAACTGGATTGGAGACGCAGGTGTTCAGTGGACCAGTCAAATGACCCTTGCAAGCTGAAAAAGAAAAAGATACTGAAATTCTATGAATGCCGTTTAAATATAACATACGAGTAAACTTTTCACTAAATAGATTAGTCACTCAAAATACAGTAAGAAAAAATTTTTCAAATAAAGTCTTCAGGAAATCACGCAATAATGGAAAGGTTTTTTTCCCTTTTTTCTACTGTTTATGTGGAACATTTAAAACATTTCATTCCTAGACTGAATTTAAGAATCTTAAATGTTTATAAAACTTGAGAAGATTGAAATCAATTGCAGGCTTTTCATGTCTTGGATTGAAAGACTAACTTTTTGTATTCTTAAACTAATTAAAATTTCAGAAAATCTATTTAAACTTATTTTTGAAAAACGTGGCTTTCCTTATACATTCTATTTACCAAGGCACTTCCCCCAATTTTAGGAGGTACCCAACATCAAACAAATGAATATAAGGGAACCTTTCCTCTCTTCGCTGCTCCCAGCCTGACGAGGAATTCAGCCGAGTTTGGCTTATACATATCTCATAAAAAAAGACAAGTGCAGTCCTACATGAGAAGCATTAAGTTTCATTAGCTTCGTAATATTTCATGGTGTCCTTTTAGCCTCCTGGCTTGTACAGTGATGAAGTGCTAGCCTTGCATTCGCACGGACAGTAGATAGAGACCTGCAATGGCCTGTGAGTTTAAGTTGTTTACTGGGGAGGTTACGGCTGTGATTGGGCTTCACCAGCTGACATTCTGACGAGCATCTCTTCAGATGAAATTGGAATTGAAGACATACACCTTTAACCACAGGAATAACTTAATACTGTACAGTACCGTATTATTATTATTACTAGCTAAGCTACAACCCTAGTTGGAAAAGCAAGATGCTATACGCCCAAGTGCTCCAACAGGGAAAAATAACCAAGTGAGAAATAAATAAATGATATAAGAAGTAATGAACAATGAAAATAAAATATTTTAAAAACAATAACAACATCAAAACAGATATTTCAAATTTAAACTATAAAATGACTTATGTCAGCCTGTTCAACATAAAAGCATTAGCTGAAGTTCCACTGATTCAACTACTCAATTAGGAAGATCATTCCACAACTTGGTCACAACTGGAATAAAACTTCTTGAATACTGTGTAGTATTGAGCCTCATGATAAAGAAGGCCTGACTATTATGGCCTAAATACACGTTCAAAAAAAGCTTCAAAATTTTGCATCAAAATTTTGACGTGTAACTTTGATACAAAATTTTTATGCATAATTGCCAACACACGTTTAGGCGTTTTTCCCATAAAAATTCAGTATCGTCAAAATCTTCGACATGGATGCATCAGTGGCCATAGCACTAGTGTTGGCATTGGACTCTGATAAACCTCCTGGTAAACGTCGGAAATGGTCAAAAGACTAAAAAGTTTGATCAAAATTTTGACCGGAGCCCACACACGCATCAAAAATTTGACGACTCGTCAAAAAATATCAAACGGATTTGATCAATCAAAATTTTGCTTCAAATCTTTTTTTGACATTAAAACGTCCTACACACTCAAATTTTGCATCAAAATTTTGAGATAAAAATTTTGATGCCAAATTTTGACGCTTTTTTTTTAACGTGTATGGGCCCCTTTAAAATATATCAAACCATTAAAATCAGGAGTACTTACACAATCTTCCATACGTTCATTCCATCTCTGATAAGCACGTCGTAGGACATCTCGTAGATGGCCCTCTTGTTCGTCGTGTTTTTGTACATCCTCGAGGAAGAGCTGTAAATCCTGCCCGAGGGCATAACTGTAGTACTGTATCCTACCATATCCCCATTTGGCCTTTGCTGAAGCGTGTCTACGTAACTAAAATGCCACGCAGGTAGGCTGATCTACAAAAGAAAATTAAGATGAACTTCAGGAACAAGGAAAAATGATATTTTAATTACAGTGAACCCTCGCTACTTCGCGGTTCGACCATCGCGGATTCACCACTTCGTGGATTTTTTCCATAACCCATATATATACAGTAATATATATATATATATATATATGTATGCATGTATTTATGTATATATGTAGGTATGTATATGTGTATACATATAAATATATATATATGTATATACACACACACACATATATATATATATATATATATATATATATATATATATATATACATATATATATATATATATATATATATATATACTGTATATATATATATATATCTATATATCTAAAGTAGGAAGATGTGATGTAGTTCTAAGGGAAAAGTATGGGAAATATGTCTGGGTAATAAGCAAAGCTCTACCTCCAGTTTGTTTCTACATTATGATCAGAGATAAATGTAAACAAAACATTGGTTGCCATTTTTTATCGTGCTTTTTAGCATGTTTAGGAAATGCATGATATAAAATCACCTTTAATATTTGTGCCTGTTTTAGTTTAGGGTACTGTAGTACATGCATTAAGTGTTCTGTACATTAAAGGGTAGTTTGTTAACAATACTACGTACAAGGGAAGGTTTTAAAAGTCTGAATATACATGTTGAATAAATAGGTAAATATGGTGTCACTACTTCGCGGATTTTCACCTATCGCGGCCGCGACTGGAACCTATCTACCGCGATAAACGAGGGTTCACTGTATAAAATAAATTTTTGAATATACTTACCCGGTGAATATATAGCTGCAACTCTGTTGCTCGACAGACAAACTCTACGGAAAAAACTCGCCAGCGATCGCTACACAGGTTGCGGGTGTGCCCAACAGCGCCATCTGTCGACCAGATACCCAGCTCTTATGTAAACAAAGACTCAATTTTCTCCTCGTCCCACTGCGTCTCTATTGGGGAGGAAGGGAGGGTCATTTAATTTATATATTCACCGGGTAAGTATATTCAAAAATTTATTTTATAATTAAAATATCATTTTTAAATATTTAACTTAGCCGGTGAATATATAGCTGATTCACACCCAGGATGGTGGGTAGAGACCAGTAATATATGTTTACATTTTATGAGATAAGAGTTTTTTATTTCATTTTAGAAGTTATCAAAATAACAAAAACAAAATAAATAGGTACCTGGTAAGGAAGTCGACTTGAACAATTACTCTGCCTTTTAAGTACGTCTTCCTTACGGAGCCTCGCGATCCTCTTAGGATGCTGATCGACCCCTAGGAGCTGAAGTATCAAGGGTTGCAACCCATACAACAGGACCTCATCAAACCCCTAATCTAGGCGCTCTCAAGAAATGACTTTGACCACCCGCCAAATCAACCAGGATGCGAAAGGCTTCTTAGCCTTCCGGACAACCCATAAAAAAACAACATTTCAAGAGACAGATTAAAAGGATAAGGAATTAGGGAATTGTAGTGGTTGAGCCCTCACCCACTACTGCACTCGCTGCTACGAATGGTCCCAGTGTGTAGCAGTTCTTGTAAAGAGACTGGACATCTTTCAAGTAAAATGACGCGAACACTGACTTGCTTCTCCAATAGGTTGCGTCCATTATACTTTGCAGAGATATATTTTGCTTAAAGGCCACGGAAGTTGTTACAGCTCTAACTTCGTGCGTCTTCACCTTAAGTAAAGTTCGGTCTTCCTCACTCAGATGTGAATGAGCTTCTCGTATTAACAATCTGATAAAGTCTGACCAAGCATTCTTTGACATAGGCAAGGATGGTTTCTTAACTGAACACCATAAAGCTTCAGATTGGCCTCGTAAAGGTTTAGTACGCTTTAAATAGAACTTAAGAGCTCTAACAGGGCATAAGACTCTTTCTAGTTCATTGCCTACGATCTCCGATAAGCTGGGAATATCGAAAGATTTAGGCCAAGGCCGAGAAGGCAGCTCATTTTTGGCTAGAAAACCAAGTTGCAGCGAACAAGTGGCTTTTTCCGACGAAAATCCGATGTTCTTGCTGAAGGCATGAATCTCACTGACTCTTTTAGCCGAGGCTAAGCATACCAGGAAAAGAGTCTTAAGAGTGAGATCTTTCAGGGAGGCTGATTGTAACGGCTCCAACCTGTCTGACATGAGGAATCTTAGTACCACGTCTAAATTCCATCCAGGGGTAGCCAAAAGACGCTCCTTGGTGGTCTCAAAAGACTTAAGGAGGTCTTGCAGATCTTTATGTTTGGAAAGATCTAAGCCTCTATGCCGGAAGACCGATGCCAACAGGCTTCTGTAGCCCTTGATAGTGGGAGCTGAAAGGGATCGTCCTTTTCTCAGGTATAAGAGAAAATCAGCTATTTGAGCTACAGAGGTACTGGTCGAGGATACAGAAACTGACTTGCACCAGTCTCGGAAGACTTCCCACTTTGATTGGTAGACTCTAATGGAAGACGCTCTCCTTGCTCTAGCAATCGCACTGGCTGCTTGCTTCGAAAAGCCTCTAGCTCTCGAGAGTCTTTCGATAGTCTGAAGGCAGTCAGACGAAGAGCGTGGAGGCTTTGGAGTACCTTCTTTACGTGTGGCTGACGTAGAAGGTCTACCCTTAGAGGAAGACTTCTGGGAACGTCTACTAACCATCGAAGTATCTCGGTGAACCATTCTCTCGCGGGTCAGAGGGAAGCAACTAACGTCAACCTTGTCCCTTCGTGAGAGGCGAACTTCTGCAGTACCTTGTTGACAATCTTGAACGGTGGGAATGCGTAGAGATCCAGATGTGACCAATCTAGGAGGAAAGCATCTATATGTATTGCTGCTGGGTCCGGGACTGGAGAGCAATAGATTGGAAGCCTCTTGGTCAGCGAGGTTGCAAAGAGATCTATGGATGGTTTACCCCAAGTGGCCCAAAATCTCTTGCACACATCCTTGTGGAGGGTCCATTCGGTTGGAATTACTTGCCCTTTCCGACTGAGACAATCTGCTATGACGTTCAAGTCGCCTTGGATGAACCTCGTTACTAGGGAGATGTCTTGACCTTTTGACCAGATGAGCAGGTCCCTTGCGATCTCGTACAACGTCAGTAAGTGGGTACCTCCTTGTTTGGAGATGTACGCCAAGGCCGTGGTGTTGTCCGAGTTAACTTCCACCACTTTGCCTCGAAGGAGAGACTTGAAGCTTTTCAAGGCCAGATGTACTGCCAACAGCTCCTTGCAGTTGATATGCATGCTCCTCTGACTCGAGTTCCACAGTCCTGAGCATTCCCGACCATCTATTGTCGCGCCCCAGCCCACGTCCGATGCGTCCGAGAAGAGAACGTGGTTGGGAGTCTGAACAGCCAGGGGAAGACCCTCTCTTAGGTTGATATTGTCCTTCCACCAAGTCAGACAAGACTTTATCTTTTCGGAAACCGGGATCGAGACCGCTTCTAGCGTCTTGTCCTTTTTCCAGTGAAAAGCTAGATGGTATTGAAGAGGACGGAGGTGTAGTCTTCCTAGTGACACAAATTGTTCCACGGATGACAGCGTCCCTACCAGACTCATCCACAGCCTGACTGAGCAGCGTTCCTTCTTCAGCATCTTCTGGATGGATAGCAGGGCTTGATCTATTCTGGGGGCTGATCGTCTTGTTGTTCAGCAACGTCCTCATCAGAGGGTTCCTCATCCGAAAACTGATGAGGAAACGGCAACGGAGTGGGCAACGTCTGGCTCGCTGAGTCCGGTCGCACTGGTGCATGCGTGACGGAGCCGGACGCAACATCATGGAACTGCTGCACAGTCTGTGAACTGTCAACAACCATGGGTGCGCGAGGAAGCACAGCGTCAACCCGAGACTGTCTAGACCGTTTGGGTTGTGCAGTCAACACCCTACCGGGTTGCTGAGGTTGACGCACTGCGTCAAAACAAGTCACCTCTGCTGGTTGTTGAACGTCCTGAACGTCAACAACCACCTCCGAGCGTCGCTTAACGTCAACGTGCGGCTGGCAACCCACACTGGGTCGCATCGGTGGAGGAACCACCTCAACTGGCAGACGCGAGAAGGTTACCTCAGCGTCAACAGGGCGCACAACCGACCGGTTGGAAGGTTGTTGGCCAGAAGGTTCGGCAGCAACCTTCTCCGCATTAAAGTCCTCTATCAAGGACGCAAGCTTGGACTGCATGTCTTGCAGCAAAGCCCATTTAGGGTCTACGGGAGCAGGTGCGGCAACAGACGGGGTTAGCGACTGAGGCGGTACCGCTTTCCATTCCTGAAAGCCTTGTTTATGCATGATATAATTGTACAGCAAAACTTCAAAGGCTCGAAAACAGCTGTGAAGTTGACCTGTAAAAAACTTGGAGCGTCTCCTGGCCAGGCGCCAGGGAGAGTCTACGAGATTTGAGAAGTCTATCTGGGCAGAGGCATGAACTCCCAAGCCGAGAACTTCTCTCGTGTCATATCAGACTCTCGCTCTATAAGCCAATTTAAAAGAAGGGAAAGCAAAGGCTGTATCCCCCAAACTCCTCCTGGTGATAAACCAGTCGCCTAGCCAACGTAAAGCTCTCTAGGAGAGCGAGAGAGCACTAGCTTAAAAACAACGGCTTCGAAGTAGCTAGGCCTAGTGTAAGCTCTGACGTTTAGGCGAACGAGGAGCAGCAGTTACAAAAAGATCCGGACAAAGATCCTTAAAAAAAAATCATCATGATTTAATTAAAGTCCATAGGGGGCTAAGCAGCTTTAGGCTCCTCTCCATCTGACAGAGTCCTCAAGGGAATATCAGTTGGAGGGGGAACAGCAACTTCCTCATCTACAGGAACCTTGTCCGATAAAAGCTGAGTCTCAAGCAAGGGAGAGACCTACCGTGGTGGCAATGCTTTACAAGCAGAGTCCACACTCACTGGTGCATTAGTAGCGGACCAGAACGCAACGTCATGTAACTGCTTGACAGTCTGTGAACTGTCAACAACTGAACTGTCAACCACAACAGGTGCGTGAGGACGCACAGCGTCCACTCGAGACTGCTTTGACTGCCTAGACTGAGCAGTCAAAACAACTCTAGAATGCGGAGGTTGACGCACAGCGTCAAAACAAGTCAACTCCGATTGTTAGCGAACGTCTTGAACGTCAACAGGAGCATCAGCAAGTGGCCTAACGTCCAAATGCGGCTGAAAATCCACACGAGACCGCATCGAGTGTGGTTCTAAACAACCTGACTGACGTGACTTAGCTACGCCAACGTCAACAGGAAGCACAAAGGAACGTTAGGTTGGCTGAAAGCCAGGATATCGATGAGATAAACGGCTAGACTCAACGGACTAATCGGCAGAATAGTCTTCCATAAGGGAGGCAAGCATATTCTGCATGTCTTGCCATACAACCCATTAAGGATCAACGGAAATGGTTGTGGTAAGAGACGAGGGTAACGTCTGTGACCGCAACACTTTGCCAACAAAAAAGACTCTCGGAGTCTGTGTTACGCTTTTGTTAGGCGGCGAGCAGTTATCCGATGACTGCATAGGGTCAGAGCTGTCCTAATGGCTGTAACCAGGACGCTGGACCTGTCCTGAAAGGACTGACTTTCGCTTAAGGGCTTCGAAACCTTGTGACAGGTTTCTTATGCGAAAAGCCTTCGGATGACGAGGAGAAAATACGTCTCTCTCGTCTTATGGTAGGGGAGATCTTGGTAAGATACACCCGATACCATAGAGGGAAACGTCTGTTCGTTGATCAAGGCCTCTCGAACCCATAAGTCGTTCGACATTACTTCTCCCCTGGGCTTGGGAGCTTGCAAGAGGTCCCGGACTAGGTGAACGACAGGCACGAACAGACGAACCCTCGGACGCAACACTGTAACACTGCGCATATCACTTTATCACTTCGATTTTCTGTTTTGCACTTATTTCACTGAAATCAAAACTTTTACTGATTTCTACCTGAAACACGCAATTCTACCCTTCATTAAAAGGTAGTAATTGCGAAATCAGTCGTATAATGCAAGCTCATTAATACCAGCAAAAAACAGAAAACATATTTTAAGATAAAAAATTCAGTGGCTGGGAAAGAGACTAAACACTAGTTCAAATAAACTACGTTTTCAATCTCTCACCGCACATAGCCTGGGGACGAGAATAAAAAAACTAAAAACGTTTTATCCTTCCTCCCCGTACAGAGACTAGGGACGAGAGTAACTCGAGAACAACGTTACCCGCTTGAACGGAACGTTTTCTCTCCTCTCTCTCCCTCCGTCTCTATCTCTCTCTCTCTTTCTCTCTTGATTTCGCACCTAAGAGAAGAGCCCAATTATATTTCGTCAAAAAAACATGTTATTTGACTAAAGGAAAAAACTGAAAGGTTTTTCAAATAAAAAGTTCCTTTAAAATAGAATTTAAAACATTTAAGCTAAGAAAGAATGAACAAAACGTCAGAATCGATTTACTCTTACTGCAAAGTGAAACCGTGATACACTCTCTCTCTATCGTAACGATAGAGCGCATGTTGAACGTCCTGAACGTCAACAACTGCGTAGCATAAATAAACTAAACGTTAGTTCATCTTTAAAAACAGTACGAAGACTATCAAAGAAATTCTTTCATAAAATATTACATTTAAAAAGTTTTAAATCCTTAGCTCTTTAAAAGCTATTTACGATATAAAGGGCTCAACGTTGATTAACTTCGGTTTCCAAGTTAGGACCGCCTACTCTCAGGAAAGGTCGCATATAAACAAAACATTAAAATTTATTTTTATATGTTTATAATAAATGGAAAGTTAATCGAAGAGGCCTAATAAAGGCGGAGAGATATAAAATATATAGAGGAAAATCTATAAATAATTTATAACGTGATAAGAAAATTACTAAGAGCCTAAACACACTTCTGTCTAAGGGAAGGGTCGGCCATTTAAAAGTGAAAGAAAGTCCATACTCTCTTTGTCACCATAATTAAATCTATCCAAAACGAGTTCAAGATTTAAGATGAAGATAAAACACCTGCATTGCGAAAGCTCAAAACCAGAATATAGTACTTCACCAATATGATGTGAAAAACTCCAGTTTAGCAACAGCGAGTAAAGTACGTCTTGTCGACACGTCGACAGAGAGAAAATTGAGTCTTTGTTTACATAAGAGCTGGGTATCTGGTCGACAGATGGCGCTGTTGGGCACACCCGCAACCTGTGTAGCGATCGCTGGCGAGTTTTTTCCGTAGAGTTTGTCTGTCGAGCAACAGAGTTGCAGCTATATATTCACCGGCTAAGTTAAATATTTAAAAATATGATTTTCATTCCTTCGGTATTCCTAATGTGGCAAACAAAAATCATTACCAAAATATATCTAAGATTTAACAGTAAATGAAGAATACGCGATATGAAACGTTAAATACTCTGAACGAACAAGGTAAAACGACAGTGGAGGTCCTGTAGAGAGTGGGGTTCCCCTGCTGTATGGGACCGGAAAAGCAGCCATCAAAGTAAAGTACGTGAGTATATCAAGAATCGAGAAGAATAAATTCAACGTATTTTGCTTATTAGCATTCACATATTTTACGAGATACATAGTGCTTCAGACAGTCAATTATCAATTTCAAAAGATGAAGAAACACTAAGTATGTTAGAGTAACATTAGAAGCAATCGTAGTATAGAGAGAGAGAGAGAGAGAGAGAGAGAGAGAGAGAGAGAGAGAGAGAGAGAGAGAGAGAGAGAGAGAGAGAGAGAGAGAGAGAGAGAGAGAATCAATTATCAATTCCAAATTATATTCCTCTTTAATAACCTCTAAAGCAACTAAATAACAAAATGTTACCTCCAGTTCCATGTGATACTTGAAGAATTCTTCGCTCTGGTCATAGAAGTTGCTCATGATCTTGTGATTTTCATTGCCAAATTGTGCAACAATCAAATTTTCCAGAGACTTATTGGTCAGTTGCAGTACGTGCTCAATATCCCAGTTAACGTCGGCTGCCAGACTGGTGACTGAAATAGGTATAAGAATTCTAGAAGATTTACCAGACATGGCAATTAAGTATATTGGATCTACAATAGCTATTAAAATGGAATTTCAACTCCTATAATCTATAGGTATAAATTGAATTCCAGTGTAAATAGTTTAGAAAGTAAAACAGCGAATCTTTAAAAATAACATTCACTATCACACAGCTCTCAGAAGTATGCCCTTAAAATAAGGAATGATGTTAATAAGGAAAGCCATAAGTATACACTTAAAATTTTCATGTCTACAACAACCCTTGCATCAAAATAACACATGAAAAGAAAAAGAGGAGTAGAGCCATGGAATAGACTTAAAGTTTTGCTCTAGATATTTCTTTGTCAAAGTAAAAATGATTTTATTTCAAGAGGGCCATGGTAATGACTTCCAAAGAGAGGATTGCTCAGATATGCTCTGGACTGAATTACATTAGGATAAATATAATATACTGGCTTATGAATATACGTTGGGCATGAATGTAAAGAGAGTTCTATATGAGAAAGTGATTGTACCAACTGTGATGTATGGATCGGAGTTGTGGGGAATGAAAGTGATGGAGAGACAGAAATTGAATGTGTTTGAGATGAAGTGTCTAAGGAGTATGGCTGGTGTATCTCGAGTAGATAGGGTTAGGAACGAAGTGGTGAGGGTGAGAACGGGTGTAAGAAATGAGTTAGCAGCTAGAGTGGATATGAATGTGTTGAGGTGGTTTGGCCATGTTGAGAGAATGGAAAATGGCTGTCTGCTAAAGAAGGTAATGAATGCAAGAGTTGATGGGAGAAGTACGAGAGGAAGGCCAAGGTTTGGGTGGATGGATGGATTGAAGGAAGCTCTGGGTGATAGGAGGATAGATGTGAGCGAAGCAAGAGAGCGTGCTAGAAATAGGAATGAATGGCGAGCGATTGTGACGCAGTTCCGGTAGGCCCTGCTGCTGCCTCCGATGCCTTAGATGACCGCGGAGGTAGCAGCAGTAGGGGATTCAGCATTATGAAGCTTCATCTGTGGTGGATAATGTGGGAGGGTGGGCTGTGACACCCTAGCATTACCAGCTGAACTCGGTTGAGTCCCTTGTTAGGCTGGGAGGAACGTAGAGAGTAGAGGTCCCCTTTTTGTTTTTGTTTCTTTGTTAATGTCGGCTACCCCCCAAAATTGGGGGAAGGGCCTTGGTATATGTATGTATGTATGAATATAATGTACTAGTTTGTAATTGAAAATATAGCATGCCAATAGCAAGCACTCAAAAGGCTCATCAAAATAATTAAATTAAATTCGTAATCATGCAGTCGAATCTGTGATACTCTCAGAAGTTTATGCTTTGTAAAACTGCGTTCTGTTGAGCAGGTCTATTCAAGTCTTGTTTCATAGTTTATAAGAAATTTGTCTTGTTTGTTTCATTTCTCTATTTTATTTCTATATCTTTGTCATCTGTATTTCATGGTTTATACTTCACTGTACTGTACTTCAAAATTTCATTTTCCATCCTGGATTTCTTTCCCTATTAGGGCCCTTGAGCTTGTAGAATTTAGCACTTCCGAGGGCATCAACTTGGCTAATAGTATTACCGTAATATATAACAATAATAATGATACCAAATTTACATACCCTGCAGTTTATTAACAATCCTCGATGCAAGACCTGGCAGAGAACTTTCCTCTGCTATCGTGGAATTCTCGTGGTTGACGAGAGGGGACGAAACTGGGTTCGTAATTCTCCAAGACGCCGAGTGGAGCGCTTTGAATTCTCTTTGCGTGTCTCCCCCTCCGACAAGGAGTGTCACGTTGTTTGTAACCTGAAAGAAGCAGTTCGTAAAGGTTAGAGTATTTAATTTTGTGACTGTCTATGCAAATTTACAAAATAATGAAGTTTGACTTCTCAACAAAATATGAAAATCAGCATATTACATGTGACTCTTTTCTTGATATACTGTGAATGCTTCATCATTTAACTCTTTTACCCCCAATGGACGTACTGGTACGTTTCACAAAACTCATCCCTTTAACCCCATGGACGTACTGGTACGTCCTTGCAAAAAAACTGCTATTTAAATTTTTTTTTTGCATATTTTTGATAACTTTATGAGAAACTTCAGGCATTTTCCAAAAGAATGAGACCAACCTGACCTCTCTATAATGAAAATTAAGGCTTTTAGAGCAATTGAAAAAATATATATTGCAAAATGTGCTTGAAAAGAAAAAAAAAAAAAAAAAAAAAAAACGCCTGGGGGTTAAGGGTTGCAAAGTTCCAAATAGCCTTGGGGGTAAAAGGGTTAATACCTATAATAAGATCTTCAATACCAAAAAAGTAACTCCACACAGAAAATTTTATCAGCAACTTACGAACACTGCCTAAACGTACCTCTGAAGTATGAACCTGAGTGACGCAAGTAATTTTGGTGTCGAAGTCAGGCATTTCCGGCAGGAGCAACTGAAGAGCCACCTCATAATGCTGGTCATCTTGACCAGATCCATGATCACCAAAACTGCCTTCGAAAACTACCAAGTGTCCATTCCATGTTGCCTGAAAAAACACATTGTTAAAAGTTTCTTGAATATGAAGAAATTTTATAATGAAACTTTGCTAAACCAAATTAAAGAATGCACAGTACAATAAATTAGTTTATGAAGGTATGTTAACATAATGGAGCCTCAGTAATCTAAAAGAAACGCACATCGAATCAACGCAGCCTTTTAAAAACCAACACAAATGCTGTATCATTACGTATTTTGATCACTACCAACTCTTTTTTTACAATATATTAAACTTCCTCAATCCCATTTAGAGTTCACAAGTCATGGAAAATACTTGTTTTTAGCTAACATTTTCCTATTTTTTCTTTTAGTTTTGCCAACTTGTGACAATAAAATACAACGACTATAACTAACTTTAGACAGATACCAATGGCAACAGATTGAGATTACAATTGTAAAATACTGTACTGAGAAATTTCTTGAATCTGTGGCATACGAGATTCTCAAATTAAATGAGCGCAGTTAATTAAAATTTAAACATTCAAGAGCAACCAAAACCAAAATATAATAAATTCATAATAATCAGCAATTCTCATTGATCTACTATACCTGCACATTCGTTTCAATGCTCTTTTCCTTGATTGAAAATGAGGATTCTAAACCCAGGGAAAAATGAGGCGTAGAAAGATGTACGTTCTTGAGGGTTAACTGCCTTCCTCGTCCTTTTGGCGCTCTGTACTCCGCTGTGCCTGAAAAGCACTAAGTTTTCATAACACAAAACCATCATTCATTTATATGATCATATTCATGAGCCTGGATGTCGTTGAACTCAACAGTCTTTTGTTTAACAGACAGAAGTATTTTAAAGAAGTTATAAGAAGTAAGAGATAGTCCTCAGTTACCGTCCTCACTTTTTAAGTATTCCAGATATAACCTTGTGAAATCAATGGAGCTATTAAAGGGAACAGGAATTTTACTATTCAATCTATTGTTTCCATACCTACTTTGTCATAAGCCCCTCATTATAAATTGAAAGCAAGTATAGAATAAATAGATTTTATTACACAAATCCTGTCTTTTTTGACAAATCTTGCCTTCCACTCATTACCTAAATTTCACATTACCCTAAAGAAAAAAAAAACTATATTAACAACCCAACACAAAAAGACAAATAAGGTAATATCTCAGGATATAAAATTAGTTCATTCCGGCGTGGCGTGATTTTTTTGTAATAGGAGGAGAAAAAAACTTCGTATGTCGTTTCATATGATGAGGTTTTCGTGTAGAGAAACTTTCTTATCCTGAGGTAATACTAGAACATCCAAAATTTGCAGCTAGTCTAATCTGTGTTTAACCCTTTTACCCCCAAAGGACGTACTGGTACGTTTCACAAAAGCCATCCCTTTACCCCCATGGACGTACTGGTACGTCCTTGCAAAAAAATGCTATAAAAATTATTTTTTTCATATTTTTGATAATTTTTTGAGAAAATTCAGGCATTTTCCAAGAGAATGAGACCAACCTGACCTCTCTATGACAAAAACTAAGGCTGTTAGAGCAATTTAAAAAATATATACACCAAAATGTGCATGGAAAAAAATAACCCCCTCGGGGTTAAGGGTTGGAAATTTCCAAATAGCCTGGGGGTAAAAGGGTTAACAACTCACATGGCAGAATAATACCACGGTAGATAGTCTGTGTGAGGACATGACGATGAAAGATATTTATTAATTTTAATTGTAATTACTAATCTTTCTATAAGCAATAGCTTATGATTATAAAATAAGATTAATGGAAATAAATAGGACCCACTTCTAAAAAATAATCAATAAACAAATATATCTCTCAGGTACTGTGTGATTACCTTATTGCAAAATTGTAAGGGACAAATTTTGATCTATTCTAAAAAAGAACAATAAAATAAACTAAACTTGAATTGAATAAGTATCCAAAACAGGAATAAAAAAGGGCTGGATAATGTGACCAAAGTTGGTGACAAATATATTGAGGTGGTCTGGTTAGGGTCAGGCCTAAAATGTTGATGTACATGACATTCAAGTCTGTCGGTTATTATTATTAGAGGGATGGATATTTACTAGCCCCATACATCTGTCAGTACAATGTACGTCTGAGGGGCTTCAGCCAATTCCTCTTTAGTTGACTAAGATCTGTTGTGTACTTACACTAGAGATTTAGGTCTAAAGAAAGTATATATGAATCATAAAGGTTCCCGGTTCCCCAAAGTTAGCTGACCAACCTTTTGCTAAACTAAATAGTAAGGGAGTAAGGTACGCAGTATTTATCTTGTCTACCAACTAAGCAAAGTGCTTATAGACCAACCTTTTACGGCAACATCGAAGAGGTTTCTGAGGGTCCCTTCTGTATAGACGTCAAGCGATAAACTGCTCTCTTTATCAGATGAATAATGGGCTACATACCCCTCAAGTAGCGCATCTTCTTGGTTTGTCGGATAGCTGATGACGAGTCTTGGTTTTACGCTGACCTGAAAATTTATTCTTGAAATTTCTACATTGTTCAAAACCTTCAAGGGATCAGTTATGTTTTACTGTACTAACTTGGTGTCTACATTAAGTTTGCTAAAGGCATTACAAGGTTAGGGTAGGCTAGCAAACCATAGAGGTTGGAACATACACAATGCTGCTCCTTTTAGATTTACAATCACCCTTCGGCATTACAATATTAAGCCATGACCCAGGGGGATCACTGTATACCACAAACCGTTCTTCAAAACTCTGAGTTTACTAAAAATATATTCTATTTTGAGATCAGTTGAGTTAAAGACCCTCACTAGTATGAAAATCAAGTAACATTAAAATTGTAATTCCAAGTTTCGTATTTATCTGTGTTAAAATTATGCTCTTTCACTGATAAAATATAAAATTGGAGTTACAGTTTGTTTCTTAAGAATTAGAATACTGTACTGTACTTGCAAAACTCAGACTGAGATGGTTCAGTCATAAGAAGAGATGAGAAAGAGTTAATAAAAATAGTAGTCAACGTGGAAGCAACAGAACTTAAAAGCTGTAGGAATGATCAAGAAATTGTAGAAGAGTATAAAGCTATAGGAATGACCAGAAAATTGTAGAAGAGCATAAAGCTATAGGAATGACCAGGAAATTGTAGAAAAGCATAACGCTATAGGAATGACCAGGCAATTGTAGAAGAGCATAATGCTATAGGAATGACCAGGAAATTGCAGAAGAGCATAAAGCTATAGGAATGACCAGGAAATTGTAGAAGAGCATAAAGCTGTAGGAATGACCAGGAAATTGTAGAAGAGCATAACGCTATAAGAATGGCCAGGAAATTGTAGAAGAGCATAAAGCTGTAGGAATGACCAGGAAATTGTAGAAGAGCATAACGCTATAGGAATGACCAGGAAATTGTAGAAGAGCATAAAGCTGTAGGAATGACCAGGAAATTGTAGAAGAGCATAACGCTATAGGAATGACCAGGAAATTGTAGAAGAGCATAAAGCTATAGGAATGACCAGGAAATTGTAGAAGAGCATAAAGCTGTGGGAATGACCAGGAAATTGTAGAAGAGCATAAAGCTATGGGAATGACCAGGAAATTGTAGAAGAGCATAAAGCTGTAGGAATGACCAGGAAATTGTAGAAGAGCATAAAGCTATGGGAATGACCAGGAAATTGTAGAAGAGCATAAAGCTGTAGGAATGACCAGGAAATTGTAGAAGAGCATAAAGCTGTGGGAATGACCAGGAAATTGTAGAAGAGCATAAAGCTGTGGGAATGACCAGGAAATTGTAGAAGAGCATAAAGCTATGGGAATGACCAGGAAATTGTAGAAGAGCATAAAGCTGTGGGAATGACCAGGAAATTGTAGAAGAGCATAAAGCTGTAGGAATGACCAGGAAATTGTAGAAGAGCATAAAGCTGTAGGAATGACCAGGAAATTGTAGAAGAGCATAAAGCTGTAGGAATGACCAGGAAATTGTAGAAGAGCATAAAGCTGTAGGAATGACCAGGAAATTGTAGAAGAGCATAAAGCTATGGGAATGACCAGGAAATTGTAGAAGAGCATAAAGCTATGGGAATGACCAGGAAATTGTAGAAGAGCATAAAGCTGTAGGAATGACCAGGAAATTGTAGAAGAGCATAAAGCTGTAGGAATGACCAGGAAATTGTAGAAGAGCATAAAGCTGTAGGAATGACCAGGAAATTGTAGAAGAGCATAAAGCTGTGGGAATGACCAGGAAATTGTAGAAGAGCATAAAGCTGTAGGAATGACCAGGAAATTGTAGAAGAGCATAAAGCTGTGGGAATGACCAGGAAATTGTAGAAGAGCATAAAGCTGTAGGAATGACCAGGAAATTGTAGAAGAGCATAAAGCTGTAGGAATGACCAGGAAATTGTAGAAGAGCATAAAGCTGTAGGAATGACCAGGAAATTGTAGAAGAGCATAAAGCTATGGGAATGACCAGGAAATTGTAGAAGAGCATAAAGCTATGGGAATGACCAGGAAATTGTAGAAGAGCATAAAGCTGTAGGAATGACCAGGAAATTGTAGAAGAGCATAAAGCTGTGGGAATGACCAGGAAATTGTAGAAGAGCATAAAGCTGTAGGAATGACCAGGAAATTGTAGAAGAGCATAAAGCTATGGGAATGACCAGGAAATTGTAGAAGAGCATAAAGCTGTGGGAATGACCAGGAAATTGTAGAAGAGCATAAAGCTGTAGGAATGACCAGGAAATTGTAGAAGAGCATAAAGCTGTAGGAATGACCAGGAAATTGTAGAAGAGCATAAAGCTGTAGGAATGGCCAGGAAATTGTAGAAGAGCATAAAGCTGTAGGAATGACCAGGAAATTGTAGAAGAGCATAAAGCTATGGGAATGACCAGGAAATTGTAGAAGAGCATAAAGCTGTGGGAATGACCAGGAAATTGTAGAAGAGCATAAAGCTGTAGGAATGACCAGGAAATTGTAGAAGAGCATAAAGCTGTAGGAATGACCAGGAAATTGTAGAAGAGCATAAAGCTATGGGAATGACCAGGAAATTGTAGAAGAGCATAAAGCTGTAGGAATGACCAGGAAATTGTAGAAGAGCATAAAGCTGTAGGAATGACCAGGATATTGTAGAAGAGCATAAAGCTATGGGAATGACCAGGAAATTGTAGAAGAGCATAAAGCTGTAGGAATGACCAGGAAATTGTAGAAGAGCATAAAGCTATGGGAATGACCAGGAAATTGTAGAAGAGCATAAAGCTGTAGGAATGACCAGGAAATTGTAGAAGAGCATAAAGCTGTAGGAATGACCAGGAAATTGTAGAAGAGCATAAAGCTATGGGAATGACCAGGAAATTGTAGAAGAGCATAAAGCTATGGGAATGACCAGGAAATTGTAGAAGAGCATAAAGCTGTAGGAATGACTAGGAAATTGTAGAAGAGCATAAAGCTGTAGGAATGACCAGGAAATTGTAGAAGAGCATAAAGCTGTAGGAATGACTAGGAAATTGTAGAAGAGCACAAAGCTGTAGGAATGACCAGGAAATTGTAGAAGAGCATAAAGCTGTGGGAATGACCAGGAAATTGTAGAAGAGCATAAAGCTGTAGGAATGACCAGGAAATTGTAGAAGAGCATAAAGCTGTAGGAATGACCAGGAAATTGTAGAAGAGCATAAAGCTGTAGGAATGACCAGGAAATTGTAGAAGAGCATAAAGCTGTAGGAATGGCCAGGAAATTGTAGAAGAGCATAAAGCTGTAGGAATGACCATGAAATTGTAGAAGAGCATAAAGCTATGGGAATGACCAGGAAATTGTAGAAGAGCATAAAGCTGTGGGAATGACCAGGAAATTGTAGAAGAGCATAAAGCTGTAGGAATGACCAGGAAATTGTAGAAGAGCATAAAGCTGTAGGAATGACCAGGAAATTGTAGAAGAGCATAAAGCTATGGGAATGACCAGGAAATTGTAGAAGAGCATAAAGCTGTAGGAATGACCAGGAAATTGTAGAAGAGCATAAAGCTGTAGGAATGACTAGGAAATTGTAGAAGAGCATAAAGCTGTAGGAATGACCAGGAAATTGTAGAAGAGCATAAAGCTGTAGGAATGACTAGGAAATTGTAGAAGAGCATAAAGCTGTAGGAATGACCAGGAAATTGTAGAAGAGCATAAAGCTGTAGGAATGACTAGGAAATTGTAGAAGAGCATAAAGCTGTAGGAATGACCAGGAAATTGTAGAAGAGCATAAAGCTGTAGGAATGACCAGGAAATTGTAGAAGAGCATAAAGCTATGGGAATGACCAGGAAATTGTAGAAGAGCATAAAGCTGTAGGAATGACCAGGAAATTGTAGAAGAGCATAAAGCTGTAGGAATGACCAGGAAATTGTAGAAGAGCATAAAGCTGTAGGAATGACTAGGAAATTGTAGAAGAGCATAAAGCTGTAGGAATGACCAGGAAATTGTAGAAGAGCATAAAGCTGTAGGAATGACCAGGAAATTGTAGAAGAGCATAAAGCTGTAGGAATGACCAGGAAATTGTAGAAGAGCATAAAGCTATGGGAATGACCAGGAAATTGTAGAAGAGCATAAAGCTGTAGGAATGACCAGGAAATTGTAGAAGAGCATAAAGCTGTAGGAATGACCAGGAAATTGTAGAAGAGCATAAAGCTGTAGGAATGACCAGGAAATTGTAGAAGAGCATAAAGCTGTAGGAATGACTAGGAAATTGTAGAAGAGCATAAAGCTGTAGGAATGACCAGGAAATTGTAGAAGAGCATAAAGCTGTAGGAATGACTAGGAAATTGTAGAAGAGCATAAAGCTGTAGGAATGACCAGGAAATTGTAGAAGAGCATAAAGCTGTAGGAATGACCAGGAAATTGTAGAAGAGCATAAAGCTATGGGAATGACCAGGAAATTGTAGAAGAGCATAAAGCTGTAGGAATGACCAGGAAATTGTAGAAGAGCATAAAGCTGTAGGAATGACTAGGAAATTGTAGAAGAGCACAAAGCTGTAGGAATGACCAGGAAATTGTAGAAGAGCATAAAGCTGTAGGAATGACCAGGATATTGTAGAAGAGCACAAAGCTATGGGAATGACCAGGAAATTGTAGAAGAGCATAAAGCTGTAGGAATGACCAGGAAATTGTAGAAGAGCATAAAGCTGTAGGAATGACCAGGAAATTGTAGAAGAGCATAAAGCTATGGGAATGACCAGGAAATTGTAGAAGAGCATAAAGCTATGGGAATGACCAGGAAATTGTAGAAGAGCATAAAGCTGTAGGAATGACCAGGAAATTGTAGAAGAGCATAAAGCTGTAGGAATGACTAGGAAATTGTAGAAGAGCATAAAGCTGTAGGAATGACCAGGAAATTGTAGAAGAGCATAAAGCTGTAGGAATGACCAGGAAATTGTAGAAGAGCATAAAGCTGTGGGAATGACCAGGAAATTGTAGAAGAGCATAAAGCTGTAGGAATGACCAGGAAATTGTAGAAGAGCATAAAGCTGTGGGGATGACCAGGAAATTGTAGAAGAGCATAAAGCTGTGGGAATGACCAGGAAATTGTAGAAGAGCATAAAGCTGTGGGAATGACCAGGAAATTGTAGAAGAGCATAAAGCTGTGGGAATGACCAGGAAATTGTAGAAGAGCATAAAGCTGTGGGAATGACCAGGAAATTGTAGAAGAGCATAAAGCTGTGGGAATGACCAGGAAATTGTAGAAGAGCATAAAGCTATGGGAATGACCAGGAAATTGTAGAAGAGCATAAAGCTATGGGAATGACCAGGAAATTGTAGTAGAGCATAAAGCTGTAGGAATGACCAGGAAATTGTAGAAGAGCATAAAGCTATGGGAATGACCAGGAAATTGTAGAAGAGCATAAAGCTGTAGGAATGACCAGGAAATTGTAGAAGAGCATAAAGCTATGGGAATGACCAGGAAATTGTAGAAGAGCATAAAGCTGTAGGAATGACCAGGAAATTGTAGAAGAGCATAAAGCTATGGGAATGACCAGGAAATTGTAGAAGAGCATAAAGCTGTAGGAATGACCAGGAAATTGTAGAAGAGCATAAAGCTGTGGGAATGACCAGGAAATTGTAGAAGAGCATAAAGCTATGGGAATGACCAGGAAATTGTAGAAGAGCATAAAGCTATGGGAATGACCAGGAAATTGTAGAAGAGCATAAAGCTATGGGAATGACCAGGAAATTGTAGAAGAGCATAAAGCTATGGAAATGACCAGGAAATTGTAGAAGAGCATAAAGCTATGGAAATGACCAGGAAATTGTAGAAGAACATAAAGCTGTAGGAATGACCAGGAAATTGTAGAAGAGCATAAAGCTGCAGGAATGACCAGGAAATTGTAGAAGAGCATAAAGCTGTAGGAATGACCAGGAAATTGTAGAAGAGCATAAAGCTATGGGAATGACCAGGAAATTGTAGAAGAGCATAAAGCTGTAGGAATGACCAGGAAATTGTAGAAGAGCATAAAGCTGTGGGAATGACCAGGAAATTGTAGAAGAGCATAAAGCTATGGGAATGACCAGGAAATTGTAGAAGAGCATAAAGCTATGGGAATGACCAGGAAATTGTAGAAGAGCATAAAGCTATGGGAATGACCAGGAAATTGTAGAAGAGCATAAAGCTGCAGGAATGACCAGGAAATTGTAGAAGAGCATAAAGCTGTAGGAATGACCAGGAAATTGTAGAAGAGCATAAAGCTATGGGAATGACCAGGAAATTGTAGAAGAGCATAAAGCTGTAGGAATGACCAGGAAATTGTAGAAGAGCATAAAGCTGTGGGAATGACCAGGAAATTGTAGAAGAGCATAAAGCTATGGGAATGACCAGGAAATTGTAGAAGAGCATAAAGCTATGGGAATGACCAGGAAATTGTAGAAGAGCATAAAGCTATGGGAATGACCAGGAAATTGTAGAAGAGCATAAAGCTATGGAAATGACCAGGAAATTGTAGAAGAGCATAAAGCTATGGAAATGACCAGGAAATTGTAGAAGAACATAAAGCTGTAGGAATGACCAGGAAATTTTAGAAGAGCATAGATGAAGACCTACACCAGACAGAGCAGAGTACAGAGAATATTAGGGTGAAATTTAATTTTGTGCCAACATAATCAGCTTAAGTAAAATTGTTTACTGTACAAGTAAAACCAGATGTACTAAACTCTATCTGGAATTAGTCATTACCTGGCCGCCATCTTTAACCATCAGTAGCTCAGCCTTAATTCCGTATTCAGATCTTCCGATATTCACGTGGCCTTCGAAGCGTTTCAAATTGGAATCGTTCACAACAGTAACTGAAAGAAGTTTTGAAGTTACTGCATTGATAAAATCCATGGCACAATAACATGTCTGGATGCAAAGAAATATATAGTATCGTTATGGTAAATAAAAATATATTAAAATCACAAATTTTAAGTCATTTTTATTTTTCCTAACAATACTTACCTCAAACTACTTTCTTAGGAGTATCTGGGATCTCCTCCCTAACCGACCAAGAATTTTGCGTAGTTCCCCCTATCTCCGTTACCCTTGTCGGGGCGCTCCGTGGCTACTAATTTATCATTAAAATTTTGGTGTATTTAACCTAAGTGGGATGAGACTCCACAAAATTTTAGCAACACTACTGTTAACTCTCCTTCACTACCTTCACAGCAATGAGTAGTGTGGCGAATAACAAACAATGCCTCCTACTTTTTCATCAAAGTAGGAGAAGGTGAGGGACAGTGGTGGGAGTAAAAAGCTGTTTGCGGCTACCAATATAATTCTCTTAGAAATGGACATCCGACTTTACTTTGCCCTGCCACACTGATCTAGAATCTTAGCAACTACTTTTCTAATACTTCCCAGTGCTCGATAGTCTAATAATGCCAGTTGTGGTACCAGGTTCAGCTCGTAATAGTGGGACTAGAGGAACAACATGAATATGCAATACAGTATCCATAAGTTTCTCGAGTTTGTATTACTTGCGTTTTAAAGTTCCAAGTAAATGCAGTATATGCTAACCAATTTTATATTGTAAGGTAAAATAGGATTTATTTCTTATCATAAAATAATTACAGTACTGTATTCTCTTTAGGCACAATATATAATCATCCATAATCAGCTCAGCTATTTCCATTCATTGTCGTGGCATTCTTAGTGACTGCAGCATTATGAATTAATCTTAAAATCAGAACATGCATGTAGTACTACTCTGAGATCGTCAAAGACACGTAGCTATGTTGATCGAACCTATTTAGAAGAAGTCTACCTCTTCAAGTGTTGCAGTAACATTTAGTCGAGGGCACTGAATTTGGTACGAGAGAGACCATGGCTCACACAGGCCGCCAGTAACTACTGAAACCTTGTTATAAATTTCAAAAGCCTCTTTCCAAAGCTGAAAACATACTCCTATTGAAGGACGAGGGTATTCATGTAAGAAAAAATTTATTTCAGAATGGTTTTCACTCCCGAGCTAATACAAGAAACAAGTTCTTCAAACAAATACACCTTAGATAGAGATGTAAAGATTTCTTCCATATATAAGAGGAAGATTTTATTGAAATAACAACACTTTGAAACAAAAGAGAAAACGTTACCTTCGCCCGACGCAATCAGCTGCTGAGTCTGGAGAAGAACTTTGATTGTGAAGTGGGGGCTGTATATCAGGCCAAACACTACACCCATTTTCTGTTCAACACTTGCTCCATCAGCCTCTATGTACATATCCAAGAATACAGAGTTGGTACCTGAAAATATGAAGGGGAAGTTACCAACAACTGCTTGAGATGCTCTCCTTTTCATACTCGTAGACCACTCTACATTTTGAAAACAATTTTAAAATACAAAAAATCTTTTATAATCGCAAAAGAATTGTTCAATGTTGGTCTTAGAATTAAATTAGCACTAGTACTTATTATTATTATTATTATTACTTGCTAAGCTACAACCCTAGTTGGAAAAGCAGGATGTTATAAGCCCAGGGGCTCCAACAAGGAAAGTAGCCCAGTGAGGAAAGGAAGCAAGGAAAAATTAAATATTTCAGAACAGTAACGACATTATAGAACTCTGCATTACAAATTAGTTTTAGTACTTTGTTTTATATCTTTTACATGAAAAGGACACTAAAATTCTTGATAAAATTATAAATAAACAATATCCTTAAAATAGCTCAGAGATTAGATACAAAATGTAGGATAAACATGTAATTAATCATGTCCTAAAACATATCAAATCTATGAAAATACATATTAAATAAATACTGTAATCACTACCTGGATTCTTTGAAGAAAACCCTATTCTGTACCCAGTTATGCCATCCTCTGACTTTTCTATAAAACGTCTCCTTTCCAGCGCAACTTCATGCTGACCTTGCACCAAATACGAGACTTCGTAGGCATCCAAACCAACAATTTGCTGGAAAAGCCTTCTGCACTTGCTTCCAATCTTATATCTTCCATGAATTCCAGAATCCTCAACGCCAGCACCTTTCTGGTCACTTCCGTCTACGGAGGAACAGCTCGTCTTATCGCTCATGAGCTTGCTGAGACCTTCCTTAGATATGTCAACGAGTGAATCGTCACCCGTTTCGAAAGGCTGCGATTTGAGGCTACGGACGACGCTAGACGAGTCGCCTTGGAATATGCCCCGAGGTATGTCTAGTTTCAGTTCGGCGCTGTCCCTTCCCTAAAGGGAAATTAATTTGTTAAAGAGTTTTTCAGTTAAACGGAGTGATGATACTCTATGAACCCATTAGAACATCATGTTTGATTGTGAACTTATGGTTGGAGGGTTTTCCTTAAATATTTTCCATGATGTTTATCCAGCAATTGTAAACAAATACTACACAAGTTAAATACATTTAGGAATTGAAAATATTAAAAATATGACATTTCTTAAGCCGTCTATTTTAGAAATTTATCAATATAGTAATTAACGAAGTTGAAATATTCGTAATACATGTAATGTATTAAATGTTCTCGCAGACCTAAAAAATCAAAGTCCCCAGCTTCACATGCTTTCATCGACAAGATTGTCCTTTCAATACAGTACTGTAATACAGAAAAAAAATCAGACACTACTGTACTGCCTTACCTGAATTTTCAAGTTTGCCGACGCATCGAAGGCTGTGCTTCTGACGTTTGAATATTGAGCGATGACATTTCCAGATAAGGAAGTAAATTCCATATGAGAACTTGAATAGGTACCGACACTGAAATGTAATTGAAAAAGAGATGAATACAGTACATGTCTTATAGCAATAAACAATTTGATAAACAGTACTTGGAATAGAGTCGTTTTATGTTAATATACATTTTGATTGAAATTTAGTGGGACATAGTTAGCATAAGTATAAGGCTTTTATTGAAATATAAAAATAAATAGGTTCTAAGAACCTTCTTTGGGGCTGTCTCCTATAAGGAATAAAATTCTTGCACGTAAAATTGAATAAATAACCGTCACTATATTCATTCGTTTTGATTATCCTATTTGTTATGATGCATATCTGAAGTGGCTTTACTTGAAAACATATAAATAAAAACCTGTCTGGTTAATGAACATATAAAAACCTGTCTGGTTAATGAACATATAAAAACGTCTGGTTAATGAACATATAAAAACCTGTCTGGTTAATGAACATATAAAAACCTGTCTGGTTAATGAACATATAAATAAAAACCTGCCTGGTCAAAGTCTCACTTAAAAAATACATCAACAAAAGGCTGCCTGATGAAGACTATTTAGAAATTATTCTTATTTGAAAAACTTAATAAAGGAGGTTGGCAAACGGTTGTTGTGCGATGGAAGTGGGTCATGCGAGATTGTGTAGACGGGAGAGGGACTGGTCAACAGTAAAAACCAATAGGTAGAATTTCATGGTAAAACTATTCATGATAAAAGAAAATGAGTTTCATAACAACGCTATTATAATACAGCACCTTTACCAAGCCTGAAGAGAAAGTTACAACTTGAGGATGTGAGATGCTAAGTTATCCTTACAAACAACTGGGGCACAAGAAATTCTATGAACAGTGAAGGACACTTTCTATTTTAGTTTAAGAATACTGTACTTTCCTGCTATGTATCTGTGAAAAGAATTCCAAAAAATTATCGGTGGTTAGGAAGATACTGAGGCTGCAGTTGGCAGCCACACAATAAAAATGTTGGATTGCTACCTGACACCTGAAAGAGAATGACTGTACCTCGGAGCAACCTGTGGCTCCCCTACCAGGATTTGATTGATCTTCACCTTTTTCCAAGATTATACCGACTGGGAATTTTGTGTGGATACATGCAATGGCGAGTACACATACCGAGTTTGTAGAAAAACTAGTATATTATTTGGTAGTTCATTATTTGGCCTACAAAGAATAAGACTTTGATTTAAAAATAATTTCCAGAGATCAAAATCTGCAACAAAAATGTACCATAGATCTAAGGAGGAGAGGATCTGGAGAGCAATGGTTTTATTTACTGCTCCAAATATTGGCCTGCTCATCTCCGAGACCCCACAGTCAATTCCCTATAACTCGAGCCTTTTTTTGCCGAAGGCCTTTTCCCTTTTAAAGCTAAATGTATTCAAAGTCAAATTAACAAAGCTCCAGAATTACCTTGCAGCCACTTCCAAGTCTAAGCTTGATCCAAATGGGTTTCTTATCATGCTGAGCAGATTTACTCGAGAGCTACCAGCTGCACTGTATATGAACCCTTCCTGTTTATGAAGTTCAATTGGGAACCCCATTATACCCCAGCAAGAGATAGTTTCGTCTCGGCTTGTCCATGCGTTGGTTGTCTGGACCTGTTATGGAATTCAAAATCATCTTTCAGAGAGACAGACATTATAATTATTGTGTACCTCATGATTCCTATTTCATATACAGTACAATAAAGAAATAATAAACTGAAAAGGAGACTTTCTTTTCATTAAACAGTAAAGCATATATATCATATTCAATATAAAACATAATAAACAATTTTCAATGACAAAATTACTTATTTGTAAACTAACCTAGCCTTACAATTGCTTCTCTCAAAGCTGGTTAAATGTTGGTGCCTACACTTGAAATGAAAATTTACTGCTTTTATTGCAAGGAATTTCACTAACCCTCTAGTGTAGTATTTGGATCATATAGCAGTGTATGGCAATACTGCTGAACGGGCAAGTCAGATCCCTTTGTCTTTCAGTTTTGAAGCTAAATCTTTTACGTTAACATTTGCTAACTGAAGATAGTCCTTCCTCACTGGAACCGAAAGGTTACTAAATTCTTCATAATGGTTATTCAAATCGTACCTTTTCCTCCCTGTCACGTAATTCTAAGGGAATGAGAATCATCATCGCCCACCAATACATCCCTTGAATAACTTACACAAGAAGACATAGCTAAGCCAGAGGAAGACATCCCCTTTAGTATAGAAATTAAAATTGGGTTTATATCAAAACTTCTTAACACAAATTCACAATCAAGAGCACAGGTAGAGAAGCTGAAAGTGTAGCGATGAGAGAAATGACAGACAGAGGGATATGATCAACCAATTCAGTCATCAACTTCCACAAGAAGACAGCTAAGACAGAGGAAGACATCCCCTTTATTACATAAATTAAATTGGGTTTCAACAGAAACTTCTTGACACAAATTCACAATCAAGAGCATGGGTAGAGAAGTTGAAAATGTGGTGATGAGAGAACTGAGAGACAGGGATATGATCCACCAATTCGGTCATCATATCATATCAATGTCAAACCCATAGAAGGGCATTATTGTTGATTGCCTCTCTAAGGTCTTGATCCGAGCAATGAGGGCCCAGTGGGCACCCTTGTAGGATGCTTTCCATTGGAGTGTTGTCCCACATGGGCATTCAGGGTTAGTGGATAATACCTATTTGTGATAGTTACCTCCAGTTTTGCCCACTTTCACCCTTGCTCTGTTTAGGGTTACCCATTGCCATAAGATCGTAAAACTAGAGGGACAGGGCAATCACAAGGAAAGAAACTGGGGAAACTTAATTTAAAGGTAGATGTCTATATTATCTAACTTTGAGAGAGAAGCAATATGACTGCTAGGGGAGGTGCATAGAAATGATAAAACTCGATTAGCCAACTTATTCAGAGTTTTCAACATATAAAAAAATTCATAACCATTCATAAAACTGCATTTGAATATTGCATTTTTCATGTTTACATAAATTTCTTAAGCAATTAACTTCTTGAAAGTAAATAAATTTCAACTTGCCTCCCTAGCTATATCATACTACAGTCAAAATATAATCTAAAGAATAATATAAGAGGTAAAAATCAATACTTTACGTAAAATAAAAAAATACAAACAGCTTACATCAGAGTTTAGGAGAAAAGAGTACGAAGATTCTAAAAACAGTTCCATCCATTCGTCCAGGATTTCTCCCCATTCCACAGCAAAAGCGTCAAAGTCGAATGTGCTGAAATAATGGTCAGCGCCTCTGATCCCAGCGAACACCCAGCCCTTGAAACTGGTTATAACTTTCTTCTTGACCTGTAATAAAGAAATAGGCAAAGAATAGACACTTCTGGCGATAAGTTAGGTAGAATAGATGAGTTGCCACTAAAATAAATGAAGAAAACGACACAAAACTTTTTATGTGTGGTAAGTTTTACTCTTTACAGTACACTAACCATTTACTCATATTAATCATAGCTCTTATTGGGTAAAGTTTAGTATTAAGAGCAATAAAAAACTTGACTACCTTCATTAAACTTATGTACTCAAACAATATGATGCTTTTGCTAATTTAGTACGTTGTTTTGTACTTTTCAGTTGATAAAAAGTTTCATTTTTTATAAAATTATGAAATGCTTCCAGCTGCAGCCAGAACAATGCAAGGCAGTTCTTCTTCTATTAGCGTGCTTTTTTCCCCATTCGTATGGGGTAACACGGTTGCCTTCTTTTGAAGGACTTTGCTTTGGCTTTAGGGGTGGACTGTAGTCCCGACCGGCTGCCCTGCCTGACATCGCTAGACCCCGGTAGCGTATGTTTGTGTTGTACCGGCCACCATCGCCCTTCCTCCCAGCAGCGAGGAATCATGGCGTGGTTTGGTCGACAGTTCGAGACGTGCGAGGTGTCTGTTATGTTTTTAGGTGTTGGAATGGCTGTGTTTGTGTGTGTATTAGTCTGTAACACCCATTTGCTTTATGCAAACCTATCCGTCGATTACATACATAATCCTGAGGTGTCTACACGAATAGCTAAGTATCCGCCTTTCTGACTGGTCGGGTGTGGAGTTGAACCCGTGCCACAGACTTCTATGACGTCCGAGCTTGCTGCCCAAACCAACTCGGCCATTGAGGCTCCAGAACAATGCAAGGCAGTAACATCCACAAATATGATTTTGTAAAAATTACATATAAATAAATAAATAAATAAATAAAATCCCCTTGATCCATATAAACACAAACTACATCTTTCCTTCTTACCTTACGTAGCAAATTCTTTACATCCGAAACATCAAAGCTGCGTTTCTCCCTTTCGTGTTCTTTGACGAAATCTTCCGAAGCAGATTTAAAGATCTCCTGAGCTTTGTGAAGTAAAACTCCCAACCATTCTAGAAAACTATTTCCGGCAGAGTTGTCATGTCCGAACACAGACTGAAGAACTTCCTCTAGGTTTTCTAGTCTTCCACCAAACTGCAATGAATGGATGAACAATAATAAAAAGCTATTCAACCCATGGATTATGTATTTAATATGAAAAGCATTAACTTTCCTCCTACCATTTTTTGTCAGGAAAGAATTTCTCCTAAGATTTTTGGACTTCCATGAGAGAAAACTTAATTGCATAGATGCTACTAAAATCTTAGAAGGGTTAATACACAGTGTTAAATACTGTATAGGCCTACATTTTATAATTCTTTATCAATAAATTAATAAGATAAAACAACCAGTTTTAAAATCAAAAGTATTCATCTTAACTGAATAAAAAGTGCAAAAACATATTGCATGGTAATGTTATCAAATACTTGAACTTTATAAAAAGTATTTTTTTAATATGCCAGCATGGAAAAATTTAGACAATACACACGACAGGATTCCATTCATGTCATTCAAAGATACAGTACTGTGCACAAAAAAATTACACAAATATAAAGCAGATATCCAACGCTACAAAGTTAAGATTTGAGATCTGTGATCCAGTTAAAATTCTTTATAACAATGAAACATACGGTAGTGCCATAGCCTCTGTACCATGGTCTTCCACTGTCTTGGGTTAGAGTTCTCTTGCTTGAGGGTACACTTGGGCACACTATTCTATCTTCTTTCTCTTCCTTTTGTTTTGTTAACGTTTTTATAGTTTATATAGGAAACATTTATTCTAATATTGTTACTGTTCTTGAAATATTTAATTTTTCCTTTTTTCCTTTCCTATACGGGCTATTTTCCCTGTTGGGGTCCCCTGGGCTTCTAGCATCCTGCTTTTCCAACTACGGTTGTAGCCTGGCAAGTAATAATAATAATAATAATAATAATAATAATAATAATAATAATAATACAAGGCTATTTCAGCCTATCTTACCTGAACACTGCCCCCAAGATATCTCAATAATTCAGAGGAGAGGTTGAAGGAAACGCTTCGGGGCAAAAACGAATTTTGGAAAATCACATCAGTTTCCAGACTCGTCTCGGGCAGTCCAAACACAGACGTCAAATTTGCCGTCAAGTGACGGGAAAATTGGCGGATATCATCCTCTCGTTTCTTCCCATTGCTAATGTAGCCACCGCCGTACGATTTGACTGCATGGCAAAATAATTTTGTAGAGATTTATATTAAAAATCTAAGATGGATTTAGTTACATTTCCTAATGGTGATATCATGCAAGATCTCTTCAAACAGATTGATAAAAATCTTAATCTAAGAAAGAGTAATGCACCTTTAAATATCTAAAATTGTACAATAAAAATTGATATAATTTATTTTTAAGAATATAGATTAACATATATCTATAGATACAGAGTTTCAAGTGTTTATTAGACATTCAAAATGAGAGAAATATAAGCCCTGTGCAAAACCTATTACTGTACTTACAGTAAGTACAATTTTGAGAATATCAAAAAGGTACATCAACTATTGCATTTATTTATATGAACCTCCATTGATGTTTATATTGGTTCTTCTCTAGAAACTTGGTTTGTTTGACATTTAACAGTAAAGTTTTTTAGATTAAAAAATTTTCCCATTACCTTTCCCTTAAACACGTCCTCAGTAATTGAATGGAATATTCTAACAGTAAAAGGTATTAGGCTCAGAACTGACACCAGAGTCCTTGCAGTTCCTCTATCGTCACTGTTTAATCCAGACATGCTCCAAATTGCTTACCTACTACTGCTAGAGAGTTGTGGGGGTCCTTTGAATGGCCAAACAGTACTACATAGGATACTTCTCTCTGGTTACCGTTCATTTTCCCTTTGCCTACACATGCACCGAATAGTCTGGCCTATTCTTTACATACTCTCCTCTGATCTCATATACCTGATAACACTGAGATTACTCAATTCTTCTTCACCCAAGGGGTTAACTACTGCACTCTAATTGCTCAGTAGCCACTTTCCTCTAGGTAAGGGTAGAAGAGACTCTTTAGCTATGGTAACCAGCTCTTCTAGGAGGACACTCCAAAATCAAACCATTGTTCTCTTGTCTTAGGTAGTGCCACAGCCTTTGTACCATGGTCTTCCACTATCTTTGGTTAGAGTTCTCTTGCTTGAGGATACACCTGGGCACACTATTCCATCTCATTTCTCTTCCTCGTTTTTTTAAATTTTTTTATAGTTTACAAAGGAGCTACTTATTTGATTATTGTTCCTGTTCTTAAAATATTTTATTTTTCCTTGTTTCCTTTCCTCATTGGGCTATTTTCCTTGTTGGAGTCCCTGGGCTTATAGAATTCTGCTTTTTCAGCTATGGTTGTAGCTTAGCTAATAATAATAATAATAATAATAATAATAATAATAATAATAATAATAATAATAATAATAATAATAATATAATTTAGAGGCAATCACCAGTCTTGTATTTTAAAGAACTTTCTGAAACAATCTTGAGACCCATTTTTTAAACTGTATTTTGAGATGGTTTGTTAGAAGTACAGTTATCTAGACCAGGTTAATACATTTGAATTATGGTATATTGTTTAATTTGAAATTGTCCTTCAGTGGTATCCCACCTCCGTCAAAGTGTGGGAGTCAGCAATATGAAGACCGTGGGAGGTTCGTGGATATAAACAGAGTTTAAATTATAAAATTCGCAGAAATATTATGCAGTAGGACGCTGCCGAAGGAAACTTCCATCAGGATGACATGGGTATCTCGCCCAAAAATAGATTTTTCCGTCAAAATCCGTTATTTCTATGCTCACCTGATGTTCATATACAGTACACCCCCACTTTCCTCTATAGCAACAAGCGGTATAAAGAGGAAAGGGATAGTTTTGAACTTGAAACTGAAAGGACAGAGACTCTGCTATGTCAATTCTGGGCTTCTTACCACCTACCGCTAAAGGGTTCCTTTCCTATACTTGCGGCATGTTTATTGAAGGAAGAGAAAATGGGAATATTTTTTAAATGTTCAAAATGTTGATTAAACCAAACTTCTAGAGAAGAAGCAATATGAACATCAGGTGAGTATGTGAATAAGAAATCTTGTTATTGAAATTAAATTTTTCCTTCTAAAAACAATCTCTTAATATTTGTGAGTGAACATTATAGCGCATTATCTATAAAATGTCCGAAGTCAAACTTTCCTTCAGAGGAATGTCATGACATTTTTATACTGTACTTTGGTAATGGAAATATTTAGCTTAAAAGAGAAATAAAATTATATATGTGAAAAATAACGAAAATTATCCTAAGAAATAATCAATATAGTGTAGGAAGGCAAAAGATTTAAATTCAAACCTACCTTGAGGATCCGACTCCTTCTCCGTAATCAGTAAAGCAACGGCCTCCGCTTCTACGGGACAGCAGGCGTACAATGACTGGAATGCTGTGATGCGGAGCTCGCCCTCCACCGTTTCATTAAGCGCTTGCCACTTTAACCAGTTGGTAACCTATTCAAAGAAAATTGGTGGAATGAATATCAGATGTTCAACATTACATCAAGGTCTTTGTGATTAAAAGATGTCTTTTATCACCTACTTGAACCGCTGGTGCTCCTAAACACTAAATAACATTGAACTGCTGGTGCTCCTTGCCCTTTACTAGACTATTTCATTACTTTACTAGTTGCTTCGGGTCCAGAGGTCAAAAGTTATTATGCACCTTTAAATAAACACAGCCGCAGCTGATTCAAGTGAATGGATGAGTCGAACTTCATGCCAGAGTGTTATAGGTATTAGCACATACATCTCATTGCACAGTAAACACCATGCACAAACAAAGAAGAGATCAACCACGGCGCAATGGCCACCACTAAAAACACTCTCTCTCTCTCTCTCTCTCTCTCTCTCTCTCTCTCTCTCTCTCTCTCTCTCTCTCTCTCTCTCTCTCTCTCTCTCTCTCTCTCTCTCTCTCTCTCTCTCTCTCTCTCTCTCTCTCTCTCTTTTGATAAACCCAGCTTCATAGAATAAGCAATATGAAAATCAGGGGAGTTTCATAGCAATAATTAGCATCTAAAAAAAAAGAGGACTTACTTGTAAATTACAAGAGCCATGTTTTATGGCTGCCACAGAAGCCAAGCGAACCGAATAATCGGCTTCGAGTCCACCACACATCATAAGTGATCGTTCCACATCATGCCCGTAGATACCGATGTTCCCTAACCCACGAATAGCTAGAAGAAGCTGTGAAATTAAAATGAGACTAATTCATAATATGGACAGCTTAATAGTTTCATGTAATTGGTTACAGAAGTAATGGATAAACATACTGTTTAGTACAGCACTTATTATTTCTACTAGTGAAAATAAGAATAAAGTCAAGTTTGCCTTTTTCTTTATGAATTATGCACACTCTTAGCAAGAAAGGTGTTATGTTTTTAATGAGAACACAAAGGATATTTACACATAGTTTATTCACAGAGGCCTTAAACAGTTATATATAAAACAGTATATATAGTTAAACACAAAGGATATTTTCACATAGTTTATTCACAGAGGCCTGAAACAGTTATATATAAAACAGTATACATAGTTAATACAAATAGAGTTCCTGGATGTAGCTATAATAAAAGGGATTTTGACATAGGAAAAATCTAGTTTTGGGTGAGATAGACATGTCGTCCTGATGGAAGTTCCTTCAGGCAACTTCTATGGTATAATATTTCTGTGATTGATATTACAAGAGAATTACCGTCAGGTATCACGAGGTTCCAACCCCCGGAAACGACTATCTGAAGATATCGTGTATAATCAGGGACGTATCCTAAGATAACCATAGATATCTGCACCCCCAATAGACCTTACCCAGTCTAATCTACTTAGGGGAAGGATAAGTAAGGAGCCGGTACACATCCTATCACCTTCGAGTGCTGTTGAAGGTTAAAACTACACTAAACATAAGGTGAAGATTTCATAGTAAATATACTTTCCCTTCCTACTTCTGGATAGAACTGCTTACCCATGAAAAGTAACTCAACTAACTTGCCAAGGAACACGGAAAATTTCCTACTGTAACCTTACCTCATCCCTACGTTCCAATCGTCTTTCGAGACATCTGGGTAAGTGACTCGCCAGGTTCTGAATGATGCCTTGAAGTTTCTGCCCCAAACTACAGATTCTGGTACTTCCTAAGAGTCAAGATGAAAACATTTATTTGTCTCGGAAAGTTCTTTATGTCAATAATAAAAAACTTCTCACTAACAAATAAAGAAATCTGTCAAAATTTGAAAATTTTGTAAAAGTGGAATACAAACAGGATCAGATACTGTAAATGTAACTATTTAAACTGGCAAATTAATCTTTAATAATTCTCTTAACCCTTTTACTCCCAAAGGACGCACTGGTAAGTTTCACAAAACTCATCCCTTTACCCCCATGGACGTACCGGTATGTCCCTGCAAAAAACTGCTATTTACATTTTTTTTTGCATATTTTTTTATAATTTTTTGAGAAAATTCAGGCATTTTCCAAGAGAATGAGACCAACCTGACCTCTCTATGACGAAAATTATGGCTGTTAGAGCAATCTAAAAAAAATATACTGTACTGCAAAATGTGCTTTAAAAAAATAACCCCTGGGGGTTAAGGGTTGGAAAGTTCCAAATAGCCTGGGGGTAAAAGGGTTAATAATTAATGATTTATATAAGTAAAAACTAGTATACCTTGGGGACAACCTGGACTGTCAAAATTACACTGGTGTGGTCTCTCACCCCAACAGGAATTTTTTACAGCCTGTCCAGCCATAGCAGCTACACCCAACACAGCACCTTCCCAGTGAGGACCTCCGAGCAGTTGCTGTAATTGAAATAACGCAAAAATTAGAAAATCAGCTACTAAAAATTTATGCACAATGCCATAGCATTTTATTGCATGCAAAGGAAATATATTACTAAATCATCCCAAAGTCTATTTAAAGGTTTAAAGGTTCAAGTCGCTCACGAATGGCAGAAGCCAGGGACATGACAATATCTTATGAGAGTGACCATATATCTATATTATCAGTGACCAAGCCCCCTCTCCCTCAAGCTAGGACCAGGGAGGGTCAGGAAATGGCTGCTAATAACTCAGCAGGCAGACCTATAAGCTCCCACCAAAACCCCTCATGCTTTGCTCACAAGGATGGTGAGGTTGCAGATGCTACTAGAAACTTATCGAGCTTGAGCACTTTTCTCACTCCCATCCAACAAATTGTCGGACAGGGGAGTTTTCAATAGATTACCGCAATTCTTACGAATACTTCTTTAAGTTAACCTTGTAACAGCTTATAAGATATCGAAGTAATGTGCATTTCTTCTATTTTGATATGTGTACTGTATTAGCGTTTCCATTTTAAAACTACTTATCCCAAATTACGTGCAAGTGTTTAAGCACATTAAATTTTCCTTTATGAAGTACCTTTCGGTCAGCCTTGTGATACATTACATATAACATATCAAGGTAGTGAACTGTATCATGCATCTTTTAATTTGATAATGTATTCTCTAACTTTTAACATATGACATTTATGTTTTACTACCGGATTAGGTTCAAGGGACAAATCATACCAAAGATTTGACAAACGTATTCTCAGTTTTGCATTTAATAACTCACTATACACGAGTGTTTTAAAAAGCTTTAAACTAACAAATTCAAAATTCATTACTTATTTTCTTAAAGACAAAAAACTAACTTGAAGCTCAAGCAGCTGATTTCATTGATATTATCAAACTAAAAAAAAGTTATTTAAAATAAGTTATATTCTATTAAATACAAAGTAGAAAAGACTGAATGCATTGATATGAAAAGTCACACAAGAGTCTCACATAAACAAACAGTTCAAGATAATTCCCTCATAAAAATATTAAAGAAATAATCATTTACTTAAAAGCTAAATCATTATGGAGATTTAACGTTAGCTATATATTTCCTGAATATATCAAAGCATACTTTATAATTATATAGGGTTTTCGTGACTTAGCAAGATTTCATATGTATCTAATAA
>NW_027170106.1:25000-27500 GCF_036898095.1 Palaemon carinicauda | reverse complement strand
TCATAGTAATATAATTTAACATAATCCCTTTATTATTTATTAATAAGTAGCCATTAACTGCCTAAGTCAAATAATTCTTGGGGTCCTAGAGTGGAAAAAAAATCAACTATATCAATATTAGAATACATTCAATAGTTTTTTGTAATGCTTGTTAGCCAAATGCATAAGTTTCTAACCTTCAACAAAATAAGAGGAATGAAGAACAAATGGTGATGTTTGGCATGGGAGATTCTAAATATCCCCTTTAAAAATTAACCCCGAAGCAACCATTTGAAAACTGATATAGCTCAACTGGAGAAAGGTATTCTTGCGCTCTAGAATTGATGTCTCCACTATTGAGAGTAGTGCTTTGATAACCCCTCGGAGATAAAGACCTTTTAATTTCCTCCCCTAATTGTGAAAATATTTTCAAAGGCAGAATCTAAAATTTGATCTGCAATTGAAGATTAAAGAGGAAGATCTTAGATATGATTATTAATGGGGGGGGGGGGGATTTCTCTCTCTCTCTCTCTCTCTCTCTCTCTCTCTCTCTCTCTCTCTCTCTCTCTCTCTCTCTCTCTCTCTCTCTCTCTCTCTAAAAAAAAAAAACCGAGATATTCACAATCACCCCAAACAACACGAGAGAGAGAGAGAGAGAGAGAGAGAGAGAGAGAGAGAGGAGAGAGAGAGAGAGAGAGAGAGAGAGAGAGAGAGGAGAGAGAGAGAGAATGTATCCTCACCAGTTATCCAAACATGTATTTATTGCTAGTGGCTCAACTGGTGTATCTTTGATTATTACGATCCACGTAATGGGTCAAATTCTTATTAGAAGATTGATGTTATGAATAACACCTCTAAGATTAATTTAATGACAACATTCGTGATAGGATTTCCAGTGGAACTTCACCCTAATTTTACTTCCGGCGTGATGAAATATCCAGAAAGCATAAACAACGATCAATGTCTGTATCGATGTACCATGAAGCGACATTTTATCAGCTATTTACAGAGAGAGAGAGAGAGAGAGAGAGAGAGAGAGAGAGAGAGAGAGAGAGAGAGAGAGAGAGAGAGAGAGAGAGAGAATATAATTTCCTTCTGAGGTACATATTTTTATTATTGGTAATAGTTACTTGTGATATTAACTATGACTGTCCCTAATATTACTGGCCGGCCCAGAGAAGATTGATAGCCACTTTTATTCATACGTAAATACCTTGATACGTGGATACATACAATTAAAAAAAAAAGACTGCTTTACATCTAAAGAGTTCATTGCTTTCGTAAGACGGTAGTTATTTCTTTGCAGTAAGTAAGCATAATATACTGTGCACTGGGCTACGAAAGTACTTCAAGAATATTAGAACTAAAATGGAAAGAAAGGTTTGTGCCGAGGCCTGCTCTGAGAAATCATCACATTCTCAGCTCACTCCACATTGCCTTCGGATTCATTTTATCAAAAGATATTTTAGTTCATGTATAACATCTGCCCCATTTTGAGTGAGGATGCTCTTACATGGGGGAAGGGTTTGTGTATCGCCTTGATCAGCAAAGCTGTACTAGTCATAGACATCTATACTAGGTTTGTTTACTATCAGTGATCAAATAAAAGTCTCCCGCCATCACCAATCCACAGTGGTTAGCATGGTGATGAAAAAGGCCAACCACCTACATGACTAAGAACATGTCTGAGGCCTTTGTCTTGCAGTGGACTAAGGATGGCTGCATTTGTTGTTGTTGTTGTTGTTGTAAAATACATGTATATCTAATTCCAAGCAATATGACATTCAAGATGATGTCATGAAGTGGTAACGAAATGTTATATGGTTTTATTGAATTTTGTTTTACCTAAAGATATTAACTCACTCTTTCTTGTCCTTCTAATTAAATGAGATATGTGGTTACATTTGGAACTAGATATTTATTCTAAACTAGTAAGTAAATAGAAGAAAAAAAAATAATACCCTGAACTCAGTTCAGGGTATTATTTTTTTTCTTACAAATAACAACAATAAAATTAGGATTATTTCATCTATATAAAAGGCTATATCTTTGTTAGAGAATCTTAAAACATTATGTAGTGAATGGAAACCAGAAACACCGAAAGTTAATTTTAGTCTATGCCAATATTCCCATGTTTTAAATGTTATTAATACTAAGAACTCACGAAAATTCTGGCAAATGGTTAATTTTTTTTTTCCAAATGTAATTAGCATTTTTGAACTTGTTGACGTATGTTGAAGTGGCTGGCATGAGTCTTTATCATGTTTTTTATATGAGAGAATAATTTTAAAGTTGCCAATGATCTTGAGATATTTGATATTCTCTATTCATTACTTTATGCACTTAAGGTATTTCTTTATTTAATTTCCTCACTGATCTATTTTCCCTCTGTGAACCATTGGCATTATAATAGTTTCTTTTTACGAATAGGGCTGTAGCTTACCTATTAATAATAATAATAATAATAATAATAATAATAATAATCATAATAATAATAATAATAATAATAATAATAATAGAT
>NW_027170106.1:12500-20000 GCF_036898095.1 Palaemon carinicauda | reverse complement strand
CCATCGAAATTTCCTGTGGATTCTTTGCCTTGACAAAGGCCACCCATTTTCTCCAAGATGACTCATATTGCCTTCTAGTAGATTTGCACTTATATTCCTTTAGGAAGTCTATGCTGGCTTTCGAAATCCCGAAACGATTTCTCACCGCTAGGGAGAGAAAATGATGAGCTGCAGGGTCCGGGTTTTCTGTAATGAAGCGCAGACAGTCGACCTCTGGACTCGCTGGGTCAGAACTGGATGTGGTAGCGGTACAAACTTCAGCTGTAGTTCCAATGCCAAGGGGAACCACACGCTGTTCGGCCACTTGTGGGCCACTATTGCCGCTACCCCCTTGAAGGATCTCCGTTTGTTGAGGACCCTCAACAGAAGGTTGTGAGGAGGGAACAGATAAATCCTGGACCATCTGTTCCAGTCGAGGGACATCGCGTCCACTGCTTTCGCTAAGGGGTCCTCGTACTAGGACACGTACAGGGGCAACTTCTTGTTGTCTTTCGTCGCAAAGAGGTCTATCTGCAGTTCTGGGACTTGATTCAGAATGAAGGAGAATGATCTTGCGTCTAAGGACCATTCCGACTCTATCGGTGTGAACCTGGATAGAGCGTCCGCTGTCACGTTGCGGACTCCTTGAAGGTGAACTGCCGACAGGTACCACTTCTTCTTTTCCGCCAATCGGAAAATGGCCAACATCACCTGTTTGAGAGGTGGTGACCTCGATCCTTGACGATTCAAGCATCTCACAACTACCTCGCTGTCCATCACCAACCTTATGTGGATCGAGTGACGCGGGGAGACTTTCTTTAAGGTAAGGAGCACTGCCATAGCTTCTAGAAAGTTTATGTGAAAGGTCTTGAATAGCTTGGACCAAGTCCCCTGGACTTTTTTCCAATGAGAGTGACCTCCCCATCCCTCCTTTGAGGCGTATGAGTGAATCGTCACCGACGGGGGAGGTGACTGAAGAAGAACCGACTTCTTTAGATGTCTGACTTGGGACCAAGGCCTGACAAGAGTACGTAGCCGAAGCGGAACTGGTCTTCTCAGATCTCTTCGCGCGTTTGATGCATAACTTCTCCAAACTCCGGTTGCATCCTTTAGCTGTGCTCTTAGCACTGGGTCTGTCACCGAAGCAAATTGGAGAGAGCCCAGTACCCTCTCCTGTTCGCGTCTTGATATCCTTTCGGAATCTAGAAGTCTCTTGACAGAACCCGCTATCTCCTTCCTTTTCTTCGCCGGGATGGAGAAACGATGTGACAAAAGGTCCCAGTGGATTCCCAGCCACTGGAACTTTTGAGATGGAGAAAGTCGAGACTTTTTTCTGTTGATCTTGAAGCCTAGATACTCTAGGAAATGGATCACTTGACTGGAAGCTAGCAAGCATTCTGTCTCGGATGCTGCCCACACCAGCCAGTCGTCCAGGTAGGCTACTACCTGAATTCCCTTTAGGCGTAATTGTTTGAGAGCTACGCTCACAAGCTTCGTGAAAATCCTTGGGGCTATATTTAGCCCGAATGGCATGGCTCTGAAGGCGTATAGTCTTCGTTGTAGCTTGAACCCTAGGTAGGGGGAGAGTCGACGGTTGATTGGAACGTGCCAATAGGCGTCTGACAAGTCTGTGGAGACGGAATATGCCCTCTTGGGCAGTAAGGTCCTTATGTGTTGCAGTGTTAGCATCTTGAATTTGCAATTCACTATGAACTTGTTGAGTGGCGACAAGTCCAGAATGACTCTGAGCTCTTCCGAGTCTTTCTTAGGAACACAAAACAGCCTCCCTTGGAATTTGATGGACTTCACCCTTCGGATCACTTTTTCTCCAACAGTTCTTGAACGTACTCCTCCAGAACGGGGTGGAGTGTTGGAAAAACCGGGGGCACGGGGGTGGAGTGCTGTACCAGCTCCAGCCCAGTCCGTTCTTGAGTAGGCTGTGGGCCCAGGGATCGAAGGTCCACCGATCCCGAAAATTCTGAAGTCTCCCTCCTACCGGCATCATCTCACTTGGACTGCCGTCCTGAGGTCTTGCCTCCCCGACCGCGACCGCCCCTGAATCCCCTTCCCCTTGAGGGGCGGCTAGACGAGCCTCTGGCTGCTCCTCTAGGCTTTGCTCGAAAGGAAGTAGACTGCCCTTCGAACGTTGGGGTGAACACCGTGGACTGTGTCGACACGGCCTGGGGTACCCACTGGAAAGTGGTCGGGGTTTGTGCCACCATCTGGGGCACTGAAGGCATCGGCAACTGTTGTTGCTTTTACTGTTCAACTGGCTTGGCTGGCCGAGACGGGAGCCTAGGCCATTTAGTCTTCCTCTTCGGTTTGGGACCCTCATCCAGGGAAGACTTTCTCTTGATAGACAGGCCCCACTTTTGGAGAAGATTTCTATTCTCCGTGGCGGCCTTATCCACAACTTCTTTGACCAACTCACTAGGGAAAAGGTCTTTGCCCCAAATGTTGGAGGAGATTAGTTTCCTTGGCTCGTGCCTCACCGTAGCCGAGGTGAACATGAACTCCCTACAAGCTCTCCTCGCCCTGACGAAGCTGTAAAGATTATTCGTCACTGTGGCCATATGAATCCTGGCCACTACCATGAACATTTCATGGACCTTGGGGTCACTTGCCATCGTCTCAAGAGTGGTCTGAAGAGACATTGAGGCAGCAGTCTTTCTTTTGTCTCGAGCTCTCTCCGCAAAAGAAAGTCAGACAGCTTAGGGAGGTTCTCACCGAACTGATGTCCGGCAATATCAGCCTCCAACTTCCCGACTGAGAAGGTAAGATGGACGTCCTTCCAGTCCTTGTGGTCCATGGGTAGGGCCAGCGATAAGGGTTTACACTCCTCCAGGGAGGGGCTTGCCAGCCTTGACTGCTTTTAATACAGCCGCAAACCCTTGTGAAGCCCCTCTCTTTCATCGAAGATGAAAGCAAAGCTTGAGCCTTAGCATGGTCCATCACTATGACCTCCTTCGGCTCTGTCTTCTCCTTTGAAGCTGGTTCCTTCCTCAACCGGACATAACAGTCCGGATATGACCCTTTGCTGGGCCAGAATTCCACTTCCTCAAGGGGAACTGAACCCAGCTTATCCGACATGACGATCTTTCCAGTCGTCATCGGCATGTGCTCGGCATATCTCCACGGGTTAGCATCTGAGCACAAGGGAAGGTCTTTCACATTGAGCCTTTTCTGGGGCCCACGTGATGCTGCAAGCTCCTGCATCCGCAGTTCCATTGCAGCCGCCTTCTCCATATTCTCCTTCTGCATTTGTTGGATCATTCCAACAATGGAGGAGAGGGCCTCTCCAAGCTCTACTGGGAGAGCGGACGATGTTGAGGGAATAGGTTCAGGGATCAGAACCGGAGCAGCCGACACCTCGTTGGCTTCTTCCTCTACGATGTCTGGGGCTTGATCTTCATCCTGGCCTCCTGCCAGGAGGTCTTCCTCCAGACGCTCGGACACGTCTGACATCCTTCGCCCAACTGGATGTCTTGCACGGCGACCGCGACTTCAGCATCCACCTGGATCTGAACTAGGGGGATCTCCTCTTGAGGCTGGGGAATCACTGCATCAGCTGATGCCCTAGGGAAAAGGTAAGCCCTCATCTTCTCAATTGGAAGATAAGGTCCAGAGGTGTTCTTCTGGAAGCCCCTTACCCAGGTGCGAAGCTTCCCCCTTGCTATATCCCTTGATTCCGCTGTCCTAGGGGAATCAAAAGCTTCAGTAATCAGGTTAGAGCATATGGTACAAACCTGGGGGTCCCAATACCGGAGCTCACGTTTGGAGACAGCGCATGCTGCGTGTCTCCTACATAATCCATGTCCGCAGAGGTTCTTACTGCGGACGTTGCAGAAAGCACTTCCGCACTTCGGACGTACATCCTGCAAAGAGAAGAAAATTTCCATGAGTTTCAAGTGAACTATGTATCACTGGATATGCACAGTTAGCATAACAATTCAGAAAGGAAAGACACACAATTGTGTTTCCTTCACAACCAATTGCTGCAGCCTTCCAGATAATAAAATCGAAAGGTTAATCTCTTCTAGAATAACCAATGCAAAGTTTCCAGAGGAAACAGGTAGAGCTCACACCTCAGCAATGATTTTAAAATCCTGGATAATAGACAAGAAAGAACTTACTTTCTTATCTGTAAGGCAACAGCAAAGGGCTGTGCAAGACAACACAAAAGTGTTAGAACACACAGTGCTGTACCAAAACCTATACTATAGTTTTCCTCTTACAGTATATGTTATACTGAAGAATACTGGTACAGTATAGGAGGTTATGTGCCGGCCGGCACTTGCCGGCGGGCACACACCTTAACTAGCTTTAAAGTATACTACTTAACAGCTATAAGGCGGCAGAACGCTGGTTCAAATGCATGTGCCGGCCGGCAGTAACTGCCAGCCGGCAACAGCCCATAACAGCTGCACAAAGTAGCACCCGGCCGCCGGCCACACTCTTGGCGACCGGCAGACAAGGGCTGACATTAGCCGGCCGGCAAAGGTACACAACCGATGCCAGCCAGCATCAAAAGAACCAGAGGACTACGACTGCCCAGCTGCCGGCCTCATAGGCCGGCAGCTGGGTCGGGTACAGCACTAGAAGAAAACAGAATGGATGCCGGGATAAGAGCGTAAACAACCCCGGCAATCCGAAAGAGTGCATATAAGGAAGGGGAGAATCTAATTCAGGCTTCCTGACCAATGCCGTCTGACTCACAGGCAGGCATGGATGAGGGACCAAGGGAGGTCCGGGCAGCACTCAAGCAGAAGACCCTTGCCGGCCGGCAAAGGACTGAGTCAATTCCACATCCTAACCTATCCTAGGTCCATATGTAGAATGACGTACAGTACTGTAATGGCTAGGCCATTACGGAGATAGAGGGGGAAGGGACAAAAGAGGGTCCTACCAACCTTGCTTTAGTGAAGGATCACCCGCAGCCAAGGAAACTCATCTTAGCCTAAGGGAGATCCAGGAGGGAGGCCAGCAATACTTGCCAGCTCCCAAAGAACCAAAGCAAGGAAGGTGTTGCTACTCCCAGGGAAAGAATCTTATCCTCCCACCGAGAACAGCAACAAGGACTAGTCTGCTAGATCACAAAAGAAGGAATCATATCGTACAGAAACCTTCGGTAGTGACCTAAGGAGGCTAAGCCTCCTATGTCTGTGTCAGGCCAGCGAGGGAGACTCTACCCCAAGCCAGACGAACACAGACTCAGACTAAAAACTCTGTTGTTCTGTCCCACTCTGAAACCAGACTTACTGGAACAGGAAGGTACAGTAACACCCCAGTATAGTTTTATCGAAAGTTAATTCAGATAAACCACTTAGGGATAAGCCCAAGGCTTAAACAGAGGGAAAGGGATTGCATAACTTCTCCGAAGAAGAGAAAGCAACCGGGGAGTATGAGAAAGTATACTAAGGCTCCATAAGCAACTTAGCCTAGGCACCAAGAGAATCGATTACCTAAATCACCGAAACTCACTCGTATACTATCTTGGAAATATTCAACATAATCTTAAATGTATAAAAAACAGACTAAAGCTTCAATAAAATTTTAATACACTCGGAAAACCAAAATCATGCAGAATTTACTAGGACCAAACGAATAGGCTACATGGCCTAGCGTAGGCCAGAGTTGGCGAATACTTCGCCAAAATAATACTAAAGCACGAAAGGAAATCCTATTTAACACTAAATAGCTAAAATTTATTAAATCAAAACAACCGGGAATGTCGCTCTGGCTAACTAAACTTATACCTAGCGAGCAACAGCGTCCATGACGCCTCAGGTAGGCTACGGCTCTTGTAACAAAGATTAATCCTATTAATCACTTAAAAATTTACCAAGAGCCTACATTTATACATAAAAGAAATGGTACTCAACTTATCAGAGGCCGACGAAATTGGAGAAGCCATGAAAAGCTGAATAAATCCAAGATTTGCGAGAAACACAGGAAAAAACACCGAGATGTTAAGCTACGCAAAAAGGAATACAGATGGCGCCAGGATTGGCGCCAGGCACGCTTACGAAACAGGAGAATAGGGAGCCGCTCCCAAGGCTCCCTATTCTCCCGTTTTCGTTTCTTGCCAATTGACCCCTCGATACGTAATCTCTGTTTGAGGTGCAGATTGCCATGTGGCGTGTCAAGAATACGTCCTCTGATATGTCGCGATATCCCTTTCATTAGGGATATTCGCTCCAGGAGTTAGAATTCTGGTACCTTAAGGTAAATTCTCTGGGAATATCGCCGTATTTGTAATATACCCTAGGAAGCTACCCTATAGGAACTTCCATCAGGACGACATGGCTTGAGACCAAATATATATATATATATATATATATATATATATATATATATATATATATATATATATATATATATATATATATATATATATATAGATTATATATAAACATATAAATATATAAATATATATAGATATATATATATATATATATATATATATATATATATATATATATATATATATATATATATATATATACATGAAAAAAAAAATATATATATATATATATATATATATATATATATATATATATATATATATATATATATATATATATATATATGTATATATATAAATATATATATATATATCTATATATATATATATATATATATATATATATATATATATATATATATCGATATATATATATATATATATATATATATATATATATATATATATATATATATATACATATATATATATATATATATATATATATATATATATATATATATATATATATATATATATATATATATATATATATAGATATATATATATATATATATATATATATATATATATATATATATATATATATATATATATATATATATATATATATATATATATATACAGATATATATATATACGTATATATATATATATATATATATATATATATATATATATATATATATATATATATATATATATATATATATATATATATATATATATATATATATATATATATATATATATATATATATATATATATATAAATATTCATGTATATATAAGTATTTAAAAAAAGACATATTTACTATTATAAATACATATGATTATATATTCTATAGTTACACATTCTCACACACACACACACACACACACACACATATATATATATATATATATATATATATATATATATATATATATATATATATATATATATATATATATACATACATATATATATATATATATATATATATATATATATATATATATATATATATATATATATATATATATATATATATATATATATATATATATATATATATATATATATATATATATATATATATATATATATATATATATATATATATATATATATATATATATATATATATATATATATATATATATATTCATTATTTTCATAACTTGCTAAGCTACAATCATAGTTGGAAAAGCAGGATGCTATAAACCCAGGGGATCGAACAGGGAAAATAGCTAAGTAAAGCGTTAAAATTTCT
>NW_027170105.1:15000-20000 GCF_036898095.1 Palaemon carinicauda | reverse complement strand
ACGATGTTGCAAAAATTAAACAGGCAATGATGTTAGTCAACGTAGACGTAGGGGATGCTCACCCTACCTTAAACGGTAAGGCCTTTGAAAAAATTACCACTTTGAACGAATGTCAAGAAATTATACAGAAAAACGAGACCGGTAGGAATAAACATTACCCTAAAGATTATCAAAATAACCAGCCCCCTGGCAAGTCAAATGAAGAAAGAAGAGGAAATTATAATGAAACATATAAATCTAGAGGGAATTATCCTCATAAGGGAGCTAGACCAAAGAATAGGTATTGCCAGTATTGTCAAAGAGGAGGTCACACAGACCAAGAATGTTGGTACCAAGGTAAGAAACATAATAAACCCTCCGAAAATACTCCTCAGGTACAGGCAAGGGATAACTCAAACCCTACTAATTACTCCGAAGAAAAACAAGGTAACAGAAAGTGACTAGAAGAGCAGGATAGGAGTCCAGGAAATAGGGAAACCAAAGAATGGAAGGATGTTGCAGGTAGCGGAGGTACATCCACGTTGCCAGCAACATATTTATCCTTCCGACAGCAATCATTACCCAAGACAAATATCAAGATAGAAGGTAAAGAATGTCTTAGTTTGTTAGATTCAGGAAGTACTGTAAATCTCATAGGGCTCCATACCTTAACTGATTATTTGAATATACCTGTTTCTGCAATTAGGAGTGAGGATACATTAATTCAGGGGATAACTGGCAATCAGCTTAACAATGTAGGAGCCATAGATTTAAACATTGAATTGCTAGAGAAGAAGTGTCAAGTGCCATTTTTGGTTTTGCAAGAAGTAGCATTTCCCGCTCGAGCTTTGATTTCTTTTGCAACAATGCAAGATTTTGGCATAGTTTTTGATTGTCAAGACAGAAGATTAGTTCTAAAGGGAAATAATCAGGAAGTCTGTTTCCAACTTGTTGATGACAAGTCCACTACAAATTTGGCCAATTTGCAGGGGACCGCTTCGATAGTTGAAACACACTCCGGTTCAGAAAGAGAAAGGGAAATCAAAGTAAAATCAGAAGAAAGGGAGAAAGAAGAGAATTTAGCAATTGCACCTAGAAAGGGAGAAATTACTTCTTGTAAAGGCAGCACACATACTAAGGATGAAAATGTCGACAGAGAATCTGAGAGAATAGATAAAAGGGAATTCCAAGAAGTTTTGCTGCTAGGCACATTGAATTCACAAGAATTAAGACACTTAAGAGAAACAGAATCTCAAAAAGGAGGAGATGAAGATTCATGTTTTTGTACTCAAGTACAAACTGGGGAAATAAGTCTGATCAGCACAGCAGATGCAAACAAAATAAGATTTAGGCTAGCTAGAGATGTAGTACTACTGCCCAATACTCTTACTAGAGTATATTTGATAACCCGCCTACACACTAATAATGATGTAATCTTGACCCCAGAAGGATTACCAGAATATGTCAGAATGGATAACTCATTAGTTCAGATGGAGGGATTAGCCTGTACTACTTATGTCATGAATTATTCTGATAAAAGACTCCATTTGTTAGCGGGTACAGAATTTTGTACAGGAATAGAAGTTACACACAAAATGATTCCGTTAGAGGAGGAAGCATTCTTTACCATAGGAAACATTGATGCAGGAATAGATAGGGAGATAGATAACACCGATTTTCCTGAGTACCGTAAAAGGTTAATAGAAACCTTAAATAAATATAGGCAGGGCATAGCAATTACAGGTGATAGGTTAGGTAGGACTGAGGTGTTAAGACATAAGATAGTCCTAGATGATGGAGCCAAACCCTTTTTCATACCTAATTATAAATTACCTATCAGCCAACGTCCAATAGTAGATAAAATGATAGAAGAAATGAAAGAAGAAGGAGTGGTCATACCCTCTAAATCACCTTATAATTCTCCCATGTTGTTGATTCCAAAGAAAGATGGAAGTTACAGATTAGTGATTGATTATCGCAAGTTGAATGCGAACACAGTTCCTGATAGGATGCCCATGCCTGTAATAAATGATGTATTGGCTCAGTTAGGAGGAGCAAAGATCTTCTCATCCTTAGATCTACTAAGTGGATATTGGCAAGTACCTTTAGACGAAGAATCAAAGCCATTAACTGCCTTCAGCACACATAAAGAACACTTAGAATTTCAGGTAATGCCATTTGGGTTAACATCAGCTCCATTGACTTTTGTAAGGTTAATGTTACAGATCTTAGGAGACATAGAGAATGTGTCAGTCTATTTAGATGATGTCATTATATTTAGCAAAGATATAGAGAGCCATTTCGGAACCATAGAAATCGTTTTAGAACGACTAAGACTGGCAGGATTAAAGATAAAGGTTAAGAAATGTCAATTCTTGAGGAAATCATTAGAATATTTAGGACATGTGATCAGTGCTGATGGATTGCGCATGCAGGAAGGAAAAATAAAGGCGATTGTGGAATATCCTGCTCCACAAAATTTGAAAGGTGTAAGAAGATTTTTAGGGATGATAGGATACTATAGACCATTTGTCAAAAATTTTGCTACTATAGCTAAACCATTGACAGAATTAACTAAGAAGGATGTAGAGTTTGAATGGAAAGCAGAGCAAGAGGAGGCTTTTCAAAAGTTGAAGGAGAAATTAATCCAAGATCCTATCTTAGTGTATCCAGACTTTAGCAAGCAATTTTACTTAGCATGTGATGCTTCGAATACAGGAATAGGAGCGGTTTTGTTACAGAAGGCAAAAACCCGAATGAGGGTAGTATATTATGCAAGTAGAGTCCTGAATGCGGCCGAACGAAATTACAATACCACAGAAAAGGAATGTTTAGCCATTTATTGGGCACTGAGAAAGTTTCGGCACATTTTGTTAGGACACAAAGTAAATGTACTTACTGACCATAAACCCATCTGTGACCTATTTAAGAAAAGAGCTTTCACTAATAACTTAAAGTTTAATCGATGGTTTATTAGTGTGCTAGAGTTTGCTCCAGAATTTAGATACATTCCAGGTAAGTTTAATACTTTAGCAGATGGATTATCTAGAGCACAAGAGGATACTGAAAGAATTATCACAACTAACACCTTTTGTTTCAGCTGTCAGGTCGTAGACTTAGATTTGGAGAGAGTTAAAATAGAACAAGAGAAACAAGAAAGTATCAGGAAAATAATAGGAGATTTGCTACAAGATGAAACCTCTAGGTCAGATTTTGAATTAATAAATGGGATATTATATAAGAAGGCTAAGGATAGGAGTGCTTGCTCTAGACTATATGTGCCTGACACCCTGACTAAAGAAGTATTAACTCTAACACATACCCACAAGTTGGCAGGACATCCAGGAATCAAAAAGACTCTGAGAACAATAAATAGAAATTATTTTTGGCCTAAGTGCAGCGAAGAAGCAAAGCAATTTGTAAATGAATGTCAAACTTGTAATAGGCATAAAGGTCATGTAAATGTCAGAGCTCCTTTAGAAAAATATCCTAGTAATTTAAACCCTTTTGAGGTAGTTCAGATGGATCATATAGGACCCTTTCCAAAAAACTTTGAGAGGAAATAAATATATACTGGTATTCATTGATTATTTGACTCGGTATTTAGAAATTGTCCCAGTCAGAGATAGAACTGCAGTTTCTGTTGCAGAAGCTTTAAAGACCAGAATACTCACAAGACATTCGTGTCCGGAGGTACTTTTGTCGGACAATGCACCCGAATTCACCAGTGAGGTAATGAAAAAGCTTTGTGAATTTTTTGGGATAAAGAAATGCGAGATAACCCCTTATAAGCCGAGTTCAAATGGGACAGTGGAAAGGGCCAATAAGAAGATACTGGATGTACTGCGAACTATCATTAGTCCAACTACAGAAGATTGGGACCTAGCGCTAGAGGACGTTCAGTTTACTTTGAATAACACAGTAAATGAGACAGTAGGAGAAACCCCACACTTTTTGCTTTATGGTTATCAGAAAAGACTGCCAAACTCATTGTTAGATGACGCAAAACCTCCTAGGCACACATATGATTACCAGGACTATATAGCTTGGAAACTGCAAAGAACCTTTCAAATAATAAGACAAACCAGACAATCTTTAGAAAAGGGCCAACAGGTAAATAAGAAATACTATGACACAACTAGTTCCATGACTGACCTGAAGATAGGCTCCCAAGTATATATAAAGGTACATGTAAAGGAAGGACCAAATGAAAAGGTATCTCCCAAATTTGAAGGTCCTTATAGAGTGTTAGAAAGGGAAAGGAATAATAAATTTAAGCTGATACATGAACAGAATTTAGATGTAAGGTATGCCCATTGGAATCATATGAAGGTTGTAAAAACTAATCCATGGTCCTCTCAACTTCTACAGGAAGTGGTGGAAAAACTTCCTTCTGATCCTACCCCTGGTGGTCGGTATCACTTGCGAAATAGACATTAAAAGTGGGGCCTTGATACAAAATCATGGAAAAGGTGAACTGTTAACAGATTTTGCTGTAGTAAAAATTAATGTCAATTCAATATTAGAAAGGGAAGAACATTTGAACCAGTTAGATAAAGAACTACGGAAGTGCATACTAACCCATAGTGATTCTGCCTTTGTAGAAGTATTAAGAAATTTACAGGGTAAAATTGAAGACATTGTCAGGCCTCAAAGAAACAAGAGATCTTTATTACCTTTTGTAGGTAGTGCATTTAGTGCTTTGTTTGGAGTGGCTACAGAAAACGATGTAAGAGGTTTGACTGATCGTGTAGAACTAATCGAGAAATGGGCTAATCAGAAGGGTAATCTTATAAGTACTCTGATAGAAAATAATAATAAGAATGTAGAGAACATAAAAAAGATGGTGGAATTTATTAATCAAGTTAACGTGAATGTTTCTAATAAAATAGATGACGTAGAACAAGTGTTTAAGTTGATTCATGAAGTAGAAATCGAGATTGGTGATCACAAGGAATCTGTGAACGGACTAATAAATGCACAAAAGGGAATACTCAGCCCTGCTATCATTTCTCCAAAAA
>NW_027170104.1:10000-12500 GCF_036898095.1 Palaemon carinicauda | reverse complement strand
TTGTCCTAAGGGCCTGATCTTGAGCGGCCATTATCATTCCTTCTGTCTCACTCTTCAGTTCTCCTCTTTGTAGCCACTGCCATGATTCTTTAGTGGCTAATTCTCCAGTCTGTCTCATGAATTGCCCATGCATTGGTTTGCTCAGCCATTCTTCTAATCTCTTCTTTCCTGTCCTTTCTCTGTATACTTCTGGGTTTTCATCTTCCTTTATTAAGCCTTCATCCCATACATTCTTTAGCCATTCGTCATCACTGTTCTTTATGTATTGGCCTAACGCTCTGCATTCGATGTTGACGCAGTCTTCTATGCTTATTAGACCTTTTCCTCCTTCACTTCTAGGTATATACAGCCTGTTGACGTTGGCTCTTGGATGTAGAGCTTGATACATAGTCAATACCTTCCTTGTTTTTCTATCTATATTGCGAAGCTCTGACTTCTTCCACTCCACTATTCCAGCGCTGTACCGGACTACTGGCACTGCCCAAGTATTTATGGCCTTCACCATGTTTCCAGAGTTGAGCTTTGACTTGAGTATAGCTTTCATTCTCTTTGAGTATTCGTTTCTAATCATTTCCTTCATTTCATTGTGTTTTATTGTTTCTCCTTCCATTATACCGAGGTATTTGTAGCCTGTTTCATCTATATCTTTGATGACATTTCCATCTGGTAGCTTAATCCCTTCAGTTCTTGTTACTTTTCCTTTCTCCATGCTAACTAGAGCACATTTTTCTATCCCAAACTCCATCTTGATGTCTCCTGACACAATTCTAACAGTCTGGATTAGCATGTCGATTTCCTCAGCATTTTTCCCGAACAGCTTTATGTCATCCATGAACATTAGATGGTTAATTCTGCTGCCTCCTTTCTTGAGTTGATACCCAACTTCAATCTTCTCTAGCACTCTTGACATGGGGATCATAGCTACTATGAAGAGTAGTGGAGATAGAGAGTCCCCTTGGAAGATTCCTCTCCTGATATTTACGTCGGCAAGCTGTTTTCCAGAGCATGTAAGCACTGTCTTCCAGTTTTGCATTGTATTCCGGAGGAAGGTGATGGTGTTCTCCTCAGCACCATATATATTCAAGCATTCTATCAGCCATGAGTGTGGTATCATGTCGAAGGCTTTTTTGTAATCTATCCATGCCATGCTAAGGTTGGTTTTCCTTCTCTTGCTGTTTGTCATTACCATTTTGTCAATGAGGAGCTGGTCCTTTGTGCCTCTGCATTTCTTCCTACATCCTTTTTGCTGGCTGGGAATGGTATTTGTTTCCTCTAGGTAGATGTACAGCCGTTCGCTGATAATGCCTGTTAGGAGCTTCCACATTATTGGTAGGCAGGTAATTGGTCGGTAGTTGCTTGGTATATTACCTTTACTTTTGTCTTTTTGTATTAGACAAGTCCTGCCTGTGGTCATCCATTGAGGTGCTTGGTGGTACTGGATACAATGCTGGAGTTGTTCAGCCATTCTCTCATGTATGGCTCTGAAGTTTTTGAGCCAGTAACCATGAACTTCATCGGGGCCCGATGCTTTCCAGTTCGGAATTTTCCTAAGCTGTTTTCTTACAACCTCAGTTGTGATATCAGCGCATATTTGCTTAACCCTTCCATTTTCTTCCCTTTTGTATTCCTGTAGCCACTCTGCGTGTTTATTGTGGACTACTGGGTTATTCCATATGCCTTCCCAGAGTCTCTTAGATGGTTCAGCTTCTGGGCTCTCTTGATGGTTATCTTCACCTTTTAGTTGGCTGTATAGGCGTTTTTGATTTGTTTGGAAGAGTTTATTCTGCTGATATCCTTTATTTCTGTTTACATATCTCTGGATTTTATGAGCCTTAGATCTTCAATGATATTATTCAAGCCTTTCTTTTGTACTTTGTATACATCATTCAATTTTGCGCGTATTTTTTGGTTTCTCAATTTGTTTTCTGCCATATCTTTCAGCTTACTCAAGTCAGCCCTCATCTCTGTTATTTGTCCTTCCAATCTCCTTTTCCAGGGAGGCTGTCTTACATTTTGACTTCGCTCATTGGATTCCAGAGTTGGTATTCTTATCTCCATGAGCTCGACAACCATCCTTGCTCCGGCATATGCAAGGTTATTTACTTCCGTAATGTTCCTGGTCTGGACTAGTCTTAGCATTTCGTTGACTTCTTTCGTTTTCTCTTTCAATTTTTTCTGGTTGTAGGCTTTTAGGGCTGGTATTCTTATCCTTTCACCGTCGTTTTCCATCCACTGTCTTATTTTGTTGAGATGTTCTAACATTCTTTCATTTTCCGTCTCTAGAGTTATTCTCATACCATTAGCTGATGTAATGCTGGAGTTTTCATTTGTTGTTGCTATTTCTTCTCTCTGTTCCGGTATTACTTCTCTCGGCTCTCTTTCTCTTTCTAGTTCTTCTCTTTCAATTGCAGTTAACCAGTTTTTCTTCTTTATATTTTGTAGTTGGTCTGCCAATCTCTGCTCAGTCAGTGGGGAGTTGTTTCTAAGCTGCCAGATGTTG
>NW_027170100.1:22500-25000 GCF_036898095.1 Palaemon carinicauda | reverse complement strand
CGAAGCTAGGAGATTTATCAGAAAAATTCTGTTAAACCCAAAAATATCATGGCCAATACATCAGCCCTCGTTAGCTGGGCCTGATATACCTAGCCCCTCGTTAGAGGAAGATATCTCCTTATATTCTTCAGCAATCTCGAGGTATAAGGCCTCGTTATTTTGGGTGTGATGCCTCAAATCTTCGCTATGATGAAGAGGCAGAATTTTGATATAATGAAGAGGCAAAATCTCGCTATAATGAATAGGGAGAATCTTCGCTATGATGAAGAGGTAAAATCTGCTTATAATGAAGAGGTAAAGTCTGCTTATAATGAAGAGGCAAAATCTGGCTAAAATGAAGAAGCACAAAAATTAAATATGAGAATCTTGTTATAATGAAGAAAAAATCTTGCTGTAATAAGGTGGTAAAACCTGGCTATAATGAAACGGCAAAATCAAGCTATAATGAAGAAACAAAATCTCGCTATAAGGAAGAGACGAAGCCTCGCTATAATGAACAGACGAAGCCTCGCTACAATGAAGACAAAATCTCGTTATAATGAAGAGAGAGAGAGAGAGAGAGAGAGAGAGAGGAGAGAGAGAGGAGAGAGAGAGAGAGAGAGAGAGAGAGAGAGAGAGAGAGAGAGAGAGCCTAGATATAATGAAGAGTTTCAGTGCTGGAAAGCCAAAGTTAGAAAGGCATAATTTAGTTGCATTATACACACATACCGATATCTACGTCATTCACATAAATATATACATATGCATAAATACACATTGCCTTCACCTATAACATATTCTGATAGAAAAGTTAATTTTCCACAAGCGAATGGGAGTTATGTTGGTAATGGTAAGTGGGTGGATAGGTGGACACCATGAGATATATATATATATATATATATATATATATATATATATATATATATATATATATATATATATATATATATATATACATATATATATATATATATATATATATATATATATGTAAAATATATATATATATATATATATATATATATATATACATACATACATATATATACATATATATATATATATATATATATATATATATATATATATATATATATATATATATATATATATATATATATATATATATATATATATGTTTACACTTGAATATTTGCAGTAAAAAAAACGGTAACATTCATGGAATAGATGTTGCAAGACGTTTAACTGTTTTAAACACGGATATATTAACCTTAAGGAGTGATATTACGGTCACCAATCCGAAAAAAAAAGATGATAACAAAGTATGGTAAAAATTACGGTCGCCTGTATTTTACTGAAATACGGCTGAGAACAATATATATTCACGGAGAATATCCTATTAATTTTAATTTTGTATATATCCCTTTCTGAGTGGGAATACCTTAATGTGGTGAAAGTTTTTGTCCACCGCCATGATCAGCAAAGCTGTACTAGTCAGGGCCACCCATACTAGGTTGGTTTGCTGTCTATTACTTAAAAATTTAAGAATTCAACAATGAATACAATAACGTCCCTGACTGGTGATCGCCAGACTGTGGTTCGAGTCCCGCTCGAACTAGATAGTTCCTTTGATCGTTGCAACCTCCCCATCCTCGTGAGCTAAGGATGGCTAAAATAGAGCAAAATAGATTGAACACCATTAAAATACAGAACTACACAATCACGAGGTGTTGCCCAGAGAGAGAGAGAGAGAGAGAGAGAGAGAGAGAGAGAGAGAGAGAGAGAGAGAGAGAGAGAGAGAGAGAGAGAGAGAGAGAGAGAGAGAGAGAATGTTTCTTTGATAGTCAGCATGGGCGTTAGTACATATGGAACTCCATTACAAATTCCAATTAAGCTTCGTACATCTGGCAGCAATAGCTTAGGTGTGCGACGTCTAGTGGAATGAATGTTTTAAAGTTTGAGTTTCGACGACTATATTTGTGTCAAGATTTTTTTTCTTCATGAAAGGGGTCTATGTAAGATGTAATTCATATATATATATATATATATATATATATATATATATATATATATATATATATATATATATATATATATACGTATGTATATATACTTACATGCATATATTCATATATATATATATATATATATATTATATATATATATATATACAAATACATACACACACGCACACACACACACACACACACACACACACACACACACATATATATATATATATATATATATATATATATATAAATATATATATATATATATACATGCAAAGTACATTTACTGTATGTATACATCTGTCTATCCATCTCAATATATATCTATCTATTTACTGTATATATATATATATATATATATATATATATATATATATAGATATATATATATATATATATATATATATATATATATCTCTCTCTCTCTCTCTCTCTCTATATATATATATATATATATATATATATTTATGTGTGTGGTGTGTATAAACATATATATGTGTATCTGTTTTTTGTGCAATTGATAATACACCAACGACTACAATTACAAT
>NW_027170100.1:5000-10000 GCF_036898095.1 Palaemon carinicauda | reverse complement strand
TCGTTTATACTTTTTACATATCTTTTAGATCTTTTACATATTTTATATCTTTTACATATTTTATATCGTTTATACTTTTTACATATCTTTTAGATCTTTTACATATTTTATATCTTTTATATATTTAACATAACTTATATACTTTACATATTTGCATATTTTATATCTTAAACATATTTTATACATCTTTTATATGTTTTAAATCTTTTAAACCAGAAACATTTGTGCATTGAACTGATGAAATTCATCTTCCAATAGTCGGACACACGAACTAAAATCTAAGACAATTACAGATAATTAGAGAATTAAAGTCAACGTTACGGTCATCGTAGATTACAGTCATTAAGAGTTAATTGCTTGATTGTTTCTAACCTCTAATTGATCGTTTGTACTGTCTTGAAAGCTCGAGGGTGTATGAAGGCAAATCTTTCATTACACACTTGTCAAGCAAATGATGGTGTTTAGGGTTTTTTTCATTATATTTATGCATGCATATGTGTATTGGAAGTATTTTTATGTATGTATATTTAACTTTCTTCTCTTAGTTTGATTGGAAGGTAGTAAATATTGATGATATATATATATATATATATATATATATATATATATATATATATATATATATATATATATATATATATATATGTGTGTGTGTGTGTGTGTGTGTGTATATATATATATCTATATATATATATACATAGCTATATACACACATATATATACGTATATATATATATATATATATATATATATATATATATATATATATATATATATGCATATGTATGTACTGCATATATATGTATATATATACAGTATATATACATATATACGTATATATATGTGTGTATATAGCATATATATATATATATATATATATATATATATATATATATATATATATATATATATATATATACACACACACCTACAACATCAAACAACAAAGGCAGCCGTTTCAATTATATCCATGAAAGCACATTACCAATGTTCATTTACGCAAGAGTAAATGTATCTTTATAATTATTATCTTTTGGTTAATTCCAGACATATCAATGATTATGTATAAAGGGTAATGATTTATATAAGAATGATCAAAACGTCTCTTGTTAATTATACATCAAACATTTTCATAATGCTCTTTAGAATATTGCTAATCTATATTTGTTTTAAAAATATTTACAATTATTGTTTTCTTTTACTATGACTGAATATTATATTCATATTCCTCCCTTAATTCATTCCCTTACTGTAAAAAAATCTAAAATATATTTCTATTAAAATTCAATAATATAAACCATAGGTTCTGGAAGTGATCAAAATGTATAAGAGAAAATCAAGACGAGGCTAGTAATAATAATAATAATAATAATAATAATAATAATAATAATGAGTAAATAATTCGCAAAGTTATAACACCCAAATAAGATTCAATACGCATTCAAGAAATACAAATCTTCTTACGCTCCGTCTGGGGCCTTCTTAACTGAAGACATAATATCTTAATGAGATGGCTTCTCATCATGCTCAGTCCAGGGCCCCTTTCGGAAGATAAACATTGGGTCGGTAGCCGTGCATTAATTTCGCATGCCAGAACAGATGTAAATTATGTTAACGAGGAAAATTTATGATTTCGTCCATAAAGTGATGTATTTACACTCGGATTTGATATTTTGGGATGAATGTTGGTTTAATGTTCATTTTTATTAAAGTTGAATATTATAAGTTGAATTGATAGCATGTGTTAGAAAATTATAGTATTGATCTATTAGGCGTTTGGCTTAATATTTAGACTCTCTTTCGATTAAGATGGCCTATTTATTACTACTACTACTACTACTACTACTACTACTACTACTACTAAAGGCTTAAAAGGTTTAAAGGCCGCTCAATGGCAGGACAATGCCCTAGGGACTGATCAGCACCCAAGCCCCTTCTCCACCCAAGCTAGGACGAAGGAGGGGCAGGCAATGACTGCTAATCACTCAGCAGATAGAGCTATAGGTTTCCCCAAACCCTGCATCCGTAGCCAACAATGATGGTGAGGTTGCAGCGACCAAAGGAACTAATGAGTTTGAGCGGGACTCGAACCCCAGTCTGGCGATCACCAGTCAGGGACGTTACCGGTAACTCAAGTTGCTTAATATGAACTAATATCTAAAGAACCAATCAATAAACAAAAAAAATAACTGATAAATAAAAACAAAAACAAAATCCCTAAATAGATTAAAAAAAATCTTTAAAGGTCAAATGATAAACATAAAATATTTCATGAGGGGAACTCAATAGAACGCAGACCTCCGCCGCAGCAACTTATTTCTTGCCCTTTTGCTCGACCGTGAACTTGACCTTAATATGTAGAAATATGAACCAAGTTTGAAGTCTCTGTTACAACGATGTCCAAACTTATGGCTGATTACGTGAAGTAGATTTTTTGCTTGACCGTAACCTTAACCTTTGACCTTGACCTTCAAAAATGTAATAATTTCCATCTTCTTACATGAAAGTTAATCCCTACAAGTTTCATTACGATTAAAATTGTGGTCAGGAAGCTGTTCACAAACAAACACAAATACAAACACACACAAATCAAACACGCAAACAAACAAACAGGGAGTAAAACATAACCTCCTTCCAATTTCGTTGGTGGAGATGAAAATTCCTTTAAAGTTGAAATATTTCATGGGAACAAAGTAAAAAAGAAGATTTTTTTTTATTATTATAATCTCAAAGATTGAATGAAAAATAAATTGAATCCAAAATACCCTTGAGACATAAATTATTCATAATTGATTAAACTCGTAGGCCTAAGGAATGTTGTTGGGAAAGTTCTATAAGGTTTCCATCGACCAATAGCCCGTTTTAATCTAAAAATAGAATAGGCCTGGTTGGATATCTATAGGCCTTTGCTTAAAAAAAAAAAAAAAAAACAAGATTTTGAGTCTGCTCTGGGGACTTGAATTTAACCATACTTCGGAAGGCTGAATTCAACCCTAATTCGTAAAGCTGAATTTAACTAATTCGATAAAATTGAATTAAACCCTAATTTGCAAAGCTGAATTCAACCCTAATTCGTAAAGATGAATCTAACCGTAATTTGCAAAGCTAAATTGAACCCTAATTCGCAAAGCTGAATTTAACCTCTAAGTCACAAAGCTGAATTCAACCCTAATTCACAAAGCTGAATTTAACCATATTTTGCACATTTTAATTTAACCATAATTCGCTAAGCTGAATTCAACCCTCATTCACAATGCTGAATTTAACCCTAATATGCAAAGCTGAATTCAACACTAATTCACAAAGCTGAATTTAACAATATATTGCAAATTTTAATTTAACCATAATTTGCTAAGCTGAATTCAACCCTCATTCGCAATGCTGAATTCAACCCTAATTTGCAAAGCTGAATTCAACACTAATTCGCAAAGCTGAATTTACCCCTAATTCGCAAAGTTGAATTCAACCCTCATTCGCAAAGCTGAATTTAAGCCTAATTTTCAAAGCTGAATTCAACCCTAATTCGCAAAGCTGAATTTAACCCTAATTTGCAAAGCTGAATTTAACCCTAATTCGCAAAGCTGAATTTAACTCTAATTCACATAGTTGAATTCAACCCTAATTCGCAAAGCTGAATTTAACCCTAATTCGCAAAGCTGAATTTAACCCTAATTCGCAAAGCTGAATTTAACCCTAATTCACAAAGCTGAATTTAACCCTAATTCGCAAAGCTGAATTTAACTCTAATTCACATAGTTGAATTCAACCCTAATTCGCAAAGCTGAATTTAACCCTAATTCGCAAAGCTGAATTTAACCCTAATTCGCAAAGCTGAATTTAACTCTAATTCACATAGTTGAATTCAACACTAATTCGCAAAGCTGAATTTACCCCTAATTCGCAAAGTTGAATTCAACCCTCATTCGCAAAGCTGAATTTAAGCCTAATTTTCAAAGCTGAATTCAACCCTAATTCGCAAAGCTGAATTTAACCCTAATTCGCAAAGCTGAATTCAACCCGAATTCGCAAAGCTGAATTCAACCCTACTTTGCAAAGCTGAATTTAACCCTAATTCGCAAAGCTGAATTCAACCCTAATTCCCAAAGCTGAATTTAACTCTAATTCACATAGTTGAATTCAACCCTAATTCGCAAAGTAATTCGTAAAGCAGAATTCAACCCTAATTCACTAAGCAGAATTCAACCCTAATTCACAAAGCTGAATTTAACCCTAATTCACAAAGCTGAATTTAACCATTTGAAAATCTTAATTTAACCCTAATTCACAATGCAGAATTCAACCCTAATTCACAAAGCTGAATTTAACCCTAATTCGCAAAGCTGAATTTAACCATTTGAAAATCTTAGTTTAACCCTAATTCACAATGCAGAATTCAACCCTAATTCGTAAAGCAGAATTCAACCCTAATTCACAAAGCTGAATTTAACCCTAGTTCGCAAAGCTGAATTTAACCATTTGAAAATCTTAATTTAACCCTAATTCACAATGCAGAATTCAACCCTAATTCACAAAGCTGAATTCAACCATAATTCACTGAATACTCCAAGACATAAGTTTGAGCTTTTTCTCATAGATTCATAATAATTGGCAGTTTTAAACTACACCTGAAAATATGCTGAATTATGAACAGAGACAAAATCTGAGTTCAATTACCATAACTGATTGTTATTGTTGTTGTTGAATGGTACAAATAAATAAATAAATAAACAAATAAATAAATAAATAGATATATATAAATAGATAAATAAATATAAAAATAAATAAATAAATAAACTGAAATCTGAGTTCGATTACCATAACTGATTGTTATTGTTGTTGTTGAATGGTACAAATAAATAAATAAATAAACAGATACATAAACAAATAAATAAATATATATATATATATATATATATATATATATATATAAATAAATAAATATAAAAATAAATAAATAAATAAACTGAAATCTGAGTTCGATTACAATAACTGATTTTTAT
>NW_027170099.1:22500-30381 GCF_036898095.1 Palaemon carinicauda | reverse complement strand
CCTAAAAAAAAACACCTGGTCCAAACTGCACCAAATCCCCAAATTTTATCTGACCTAGGATAGGTACCAGAATGCCGAACTGGAAGCGAGACCTGATTCACGAGTCTCCCCTCTGAGATCAATTATGGAAAACAGACAATGTGTCCACGATGACATATAAGTACTCGAGAGTAACCTGTCAGTTCCAAAGGAGAGAGAGAGAGAGAGAGAGAGAGAGAGAGAGAGAGAGAAAATTGCTGTCTTTTGTTTAATCAAAATTCATAATCAGGTAGAAAATAGGATATTTTGTATGTTCCTTATGAAAGATTGTTCATAAATGCACATGAGAGAGAGAGAGAGAGAGAGAGAGAGAGAGAGAGAGAGAAATACATAACGAATGACAGAGAAGTGAAGTCTTATGTTTGTTCAAATTTGGTAATCAGTTAGAAGAAAGATGTTATTTTGTATATTCCAGATTTAAGGCTGTTGAGAGAGAGAGAGAGAGAGAGAGAGAGAGAGAGAGAGATCGCAATTTGAGGTTCAAGAGTAAGTCACAAATACTACTACAAATAAAAAATATGAATAAAAAATATTAGAATAAACGTTTAAAGCCACAAACATACGCCTCGGAACATTCTATTCCGTAAACACTTAAAATTATACAAGCAGCAAGCAACTGCTTGAAGACCAGGGAATCTGAATGTTGAGGAGGTCCTCCAATACTCCAGAATGATAGAGTACATCAAGAGGACACTCTCTCTCTCTCTCTCTCTCTCTCTCTCTCTCTCTCCTCAATCTATGAAGGAACATTCACCATTTAATACAACCAATTACATTAATAACTCTTGTATTTTATTTATAGTTTTATAAATCCTTTCAGTTACAGCTATCCTATTTTTCATAAGAACTATCAAAACTAGATTTACAACGGCAGAATATTGTATGAAAAGTCTAAGTTTTTCAAGTGGATTAATACATGATCACTCTCAACTATTTCTTCTCCAGGAAATGATGGCTAACAGAATTAGTTTTAATATTTTTAAAGGCATTTCTCTTTTAATATCAATTATCAGTCTATTGCCTATTACTGATTGCGGAAGAGTGAAACAGAATATTTGATCAATGTCATATAAATATCATTAAATCATTTGGCTAACTCTGTAACTTAAAATTAAAGTCACTTAAAGCAACTCCCTCTCACCAAGGTATGACTACTCACTCTCCCAAAATCCCGAGGGATGGGGATAGCTGAGCGTGACCGATATATATATATATATATATATATATATATATATATATACCATATTTCCCGTGTCATAAGACGCACCTTTTTTCACGAAAAATTACCCCCAAAATCCCCCTGCGTCTTAACACTAAGAAAAAGTTGTAGAGGTGAGTTTGACACACCTCAAACACCAAACTATTGACTTAAAAGCACTCAAACTCACGAGAGATAGAATATAAACCTACAATTAACATTCATATAATATAAATTCATTCATTTTTATATTACAAATTATTATTATTATTATTAATTTTTTTTGGTGATCAGCTGATGACTCGCTAACCCCCCTTCTACAAGTAAATATGCCAACTAGTGGTCTCGTAGCAGACGACATGACACTATGACATAGTTGTTTATTGAGTATATATCTATTTTCTCATATTTTGTTGATATTTTGTAATAAAGCAATATATTGATAATGACTTTTTTGCCCGAGTCCTGAATTAATACAAACAGACAGTTGCTGAATACATCTTTGGAAAAAAAAACTTCAGTTAGTTGAGTGCAGTATTACTAAGTTTGCAGAAAAGTAACTAGACCCAGAATCACATAAACAGTAGCGAAAGTATTCCACCTAAAAGAATTTATAGATTTCTATAATCAATAACTACATTTTGTGTGAATATTTATAGGGTATATGAGGAATTTTGGAAATATCACTAGAATTTTACATCTTTGCCAAAATTTTATAAAGAACCTTTGGCAACGCTGCTTTCATGTAAACAACACTTGAAACTTCAAGCACATGAGTAAACGTGTAGTTGTGGTGGAAACTACAACTGATTTAGTTGTTTCTTATAAGAATGTGTAATAGAATAGGGATAATCGGCATATAGGTAATAAATATTAACTTGAACATTTCATAATACACCCAAAATAAGAAAAGTTACTGTGCAAGACAATAATCACCCAAGAGTAGCTGACCATGGATTTCTGCTAAGAAGTTTTTAAAATCTTCATTTTTTTTCTAAAACTGCTTTCCTAATTAAAGGGTGCGTCTTACCACTTGTAGCGTCTTATCACACGGGAAATACGGTGTATATATATATACACATATATATCTTTACTGTCTCTCATTCTACTTTTGATCCATACATCAGATCACCTGATCTACATGATTCGGTTCACTGCTCTTCGAAATCATCCTTTCTAATTCATGACAGCCATCAAAAATATCTGTCTACATCAAATAATTAATTTAAAAACATCATATGTCACTACTGTATTCCCCCTTATAAGTGAAATCTTGCAAGGCATGTATGTCTGCATGCACACGCACTAACTGTACAATGAAAGCATTAATTGTGCCATGCAAATATCTTATCCACGGTTTACATTTCAGGGTGAGCTCGGGCTAATAACCTTAAAAGCCAGATAAACCTTCGAGGAAGAACTCGATCAACAACGAAGACATCTTGAGGATGAAATGACGGAGAAGCAGAAGGTACACACACTGAATTGGTACCGAATATCTGTGTAATTATACGATCCGATTGTACATATCAATTCTTTGTTCTAGTGTAAGCGACCCAGCAAATATGACGACTAAATATTTAGATACATAAGCATGCCCCTCCCTTTCCTATTGGACTACTCCCTCTCCTCCTTAAAGAGGGGCGGGGAGAGACCAAATAGTTATACATTTGACAATGCCTCTCAGCATGACCGAAAAAAATATATATTTACATAAATAGCCGGTCACTTGATCTTTATTACATAGGCGTAAGCAGTTCTAAATGTATAGAGAAGATGGAAAGGGGAAATAAAGTCTACGGGTAATGCGCATCACATTTGGCTAGGCTGGACCCTTTCTCACCACAGGCCTTTATATAGATATAAAAAATGAAGATAATATGGTACCATTGGGAGGGTACAGTACATGCGGTTAGAACTAGCTATCTTGACCGTCATTTTCAACGGTTTATACGTATCCAGAAAAAATGTTTGAACATATTTCTGCGACAGTAAAAACATCAATATAATTACTACTTCAGTCAAGGCTATAATCTGGCTTATTATTTACCTGTGCCTGGCTACTGGTAAAATTAAGTGACATATTGCAAATCAACCAGCGAATGTTTCTAACAGATTTATCGGGAAAAAAGGCTAATTTCAGATACCTTGGAGCAGGGCTTGACATTTTGTGGCCTAGCAAACTTAAATATTGGTCAGTCACCAATATTTCCCCCCAAAAATCATGAAACAATTTTACCCATCCTGTTAGGAAAAGCCAAAGAAGAGACTTTTTTACGATTAATCTCTCAATTGACTTCGTCTATTAGCTTGCTTTCTTTCCATTTGTATGGGGTAACACGGTTGCCTTCATTTGAAGGACTTCGCTTTGGTTTTTGGTGTGGACCGTTGTCCCGACCGGCTGCCCTGCCTGTCATCGCCTAGACCCGGTAGCTATTTGAAAGAGGGTGTCCAATAGAACGTAATAAAGTATTAGTTTGTGTTGTACCAGCCACCATCGCCCTTCCCAAGGTTGCCAGATTTTCTAAATGAGAAAAGGCCAACTCCCAATCAACTGCAGCTTTAAAAGGCCAACCCAGTATTAGAAAAGGGCCAAAAATATAGCATTTAAAGCCAACTTTTTTATGATTTACAATAGGTCAACCAATTTCAAAAAGGCTACATTTTAAGTTTTTGGCCTTAAAAAAAGGCCAACTTGGCAACCCTCTCCCAGCAGCGAGGGGTCATGGCGTAGTTAGGTCAACATTCTCAACTGACATTAACTGGATGTTATATATTAACAGGAAATCTATTCTCTCTCTTTTCTCACCTCGTATTTATTATATCCCTTAATTACAAAAGCAATATCTCTCGATATAAATCTCCAAACCTTCAGTTCCTTCGGCCATCATAATCTCATCATCATCCGAGCTAACCTTCTCACACAACGTCTCCCTCTTCACTTGCAGATTCAGCTGATCTATCGGGGGACCCCTACCCCAGGCACACCCCTTCAGCGTATTTTCCATTAACCCAAGGACCTCCAAAACTAACAGGGATCTTCTCACACGTCAGAGGATCTTCCTGCAATGGATAGGAGGAGAAGGAGGAGGAAACAGGACTGTGAGGAGAAGAATGGGGAAGAAAAAGAGGAAGAGAAGGAGGAAGAAAAGGAGGAGGAGAAGGAGGAAGAAAAAGATTAATAGGAAGAGTAAGAAAAATTAGGAGATGAAAGAGGAAATAAAAGGAGATGGAAGAGGAAGGCAAAGGATATGGAAGAAAAATGAGAGATGAGAGAGGAAATAAAAGGAGATGCAAAAGGAAGAAAAGGGAGGAAATGAAAAAGGAAATAAAAGGAGGAGAAGGAAGAGAAAAAAAAGATGGAAGCGGAAGAAAAAAGGAGATGGAAGAGGAAGGAAAAAAAATGGAAGCGGAAGAAAAAAGGAGATGGAAGAGGAAAAAAAAAATTGAAAGCGGAAGAAAAAAGGAGATGGAAGAGGAAGAAAAAAGGAGATGGAAGAGGAAGAAAAAGAAGATGAAGGAGGAAGAAAAAAAGATAGAAGAGGAAGGAAAAGGAGGAAGTAGAAGATAAAAAAAATGTAGATAAAGAGGAAGAAGAGGAAACAAGAAGGAACAGGACCAGACAGAAGAGGAGGAAAATGGGAACCACTGAGGAAGACGAATATCTTTGCCTCTATTCGTAGACCAAGATGAAAGAGGCAGGTGTGTGGATGATATATTTCATGAGTGCGTCTAACACGGCACTCTCTGCCCCCCGGGACTTATCTCAATTTCTCTCGCCCTTCTACGCTTGACAGTCAGGTAAGAATTATAGCGTATCATACATATGAACTTATGCTTGAATGCTGGGATGAGATTACTAATTCATAAGTATTATACAGTCATACATATGTATAACATAAATATCTTAATCCAAATGCGCACACACACATTATCATTATCAATTATTATTATTATTGCTTGCCAAGCTACAACCCTAGTTGGAAAAGCAGGATGCTATAAGCCCAGGGGCTCCAACAGGAAAAATAGCCCAGTGAGGAAAGGAAACAAGGAAAAAATCAAATTCTTAAGAACAGTAATAACATTAAAATAAATATCTCCTATATAAACTATAAAAAATCTAACAAAACAACAGGAAGAGAAAAAAAGACAGAACAGTGTGCCCGAGTGTACCCTCCTCAAGTAAGAGAACTCTAACCAAAGAAAGTGGTAGACCATGGTAGAGAGGCTATGGAACTATCCAAGACTAGAGAACAACGGTTTGATTTGGGAGTGTCCTTCCCCTAGAGGAGCTGCTGACCATAGCTAAAGAGTCCCTTCTACCCTTAACAAGAGGAAAGTGGCCACTGAACAATTACAGTGAAATAACCCCTTGGGTGAAGAAGAATTGTTTAGCAATCTTAGTGTTGTCTGGTGTATGAGGACAGAAGAATAAGTAAAGAAAATGCCAGACTATTCGTTGTGCGTGTAGGCAAAGGGAAAATGAACCGTAACCAGAGAGAAGGATCCAATGTAGTACTGTCTGGCCATTCAAAAGACCCCATAACTCTCTAGCGGTAGTATTATGATTAAAGTAATCAAAGAAACTTATAAAGCATTCGATGGTGAATTCCACAATTTGCTGAGGTTAAGAGAAATCTGGTCTCTTCTCCTACCTAACAACTCCCTCTCTTACAACCAAACTATAATTCATGTCAATTTTTAACAGGCTGGAAACCGGGAGCTCATTAATTCGCCGGTTAATGAGATATACAGTCTTAATTACCTTTCATTTTAATCATAGCTCAAGATTAGTGTTATTCTATTAATCTCATAAACGCTGCACGACTTTTCGCTAGATTTTCTCGTGATTGTTGTAGAATGAGATGACCTCATGTCAGCACAGGCTCTTGGTTCTAAAACTGAATATTCATACCTTCACACTCCCCAAGAGAGATTAGTTCACCAAACTTTCAGCTGGGCTCCACATGGCACTGGAAGAGTTGGAAGACCCAGGCCAACGTGGCTGAGGACTATGAAGCGTGAAGTAGATGATGATGAATGCATAAGTATTGATTTAAAAGTTCAAGATAGAGACGACTGGCGAAACCTAACAGAGGCCCTTTGCCTCAATAGGCATTGGAGGAGATGATGACGGCGATGTGTTATGAAATTTGTCGGGCGAGGGGACGCACGCATGCGCACTTGCACCTTTTCAAAAGGATGAAGAGTTTGTCGTTTAAAGACCGCTCATGAATGGCAGAGGTAAAGGGACAGTGCCATTGCCCTATCAAGCAGTCCAATGTCCTAGAGACTGACCCTATATACATATGATCAGCGCCCAAGCCCCCTCTCCACCCAAGCTAGGAGCAAGGAGGGCCAGGCATTGTCTGCTGATCAGTCAGCAAATAGACATATAGGCTCCTCACAAGGATGGTGAGATTGCAACGACCAAAATAACTAACAAGTTTGAGAGGAACTCGAACCCCAGCCTGGCTATCGCCAGTCAGGGACGTTATCACTTCGGCCACCATAACCCTAACATAATATCTTCACGAGGTTTCACTTTTAACAATGATAATATTTCCAGATATAATTTTATTCCATACAATCATAACCACACGTAGTTCTCCCATTCAATGCATAATAAAATTTTATCAACCAATTTTCATTCAGGGAATAATATACTTGCAGAGATGATACTGTACCGTAAGTGCTTCTCTACTACAATGGCCTCACCTGTAAACAAAGACAACAAAAGATTAGAGACGGAATTCTATTCTACTGCTATTCAAATATACATTCAAAATTAATAGAGGACCAAATTCAGATATTTCTTTTCATTGATATAATTCTAAGGCATCATAAAAATGTACGAATCAATTACTATTTCTAATATACAAATTCAATGTTATTATTATTATTAATATTATTATTATTATTATTATTATTATTATTATTCTATCAAGTCGGTTTAATTGTCTTTGTGTCTGTGGACATTTGTCTGTGTCTGTGGACAGAATTACATCAAAACTACTCGACGGATTTTGACAAAATTCTCACCCCAGATAGATCTTACGTCATGGACGATCCCATTAAATTTTGCAATGATCCGGAAAATAAATAAATAAACTACAAGAGAAATAATGAACTAAAATAAAATATTTTAAGAACAGTAACAACAATAAAATAGATCTTTCATATATACAGTATAAAAATATAACACAAAACAGAAGAGAAATAAGATAGTGTGCCCGAGTGTACCTTCAAGACGGGAACAGTCCGGCATATAAGTTCAAGTAAATTTGTCTCCCAAAACGAGTGTCGTAACAGAGCTCAAATCATATTTCTCCGGAAACTGAAATTGCTTCCCTTCATGTAAATCAAAAGGAGGAATTACATTTCTCCCTGACGTCTGAGCTGAGTTTCGCTAGGGTAATCTTACGAACAAAACTTTGGGCATTTAGAAGAAAAAATGGAGCAAAATTTTCTTTAAATGTTGTGTTTCACTTCGTAAAATTAAAAAAAAAAAAAAACCTTTAAGACATGGGTATTTTAGGCCTTAATTGTCGTAAAAATACATGCACATTCTCTCTCTCTCTCTCTCTCTCTCTCTCTCTCTCTCTCTCTCTCTCTCTCTCTCTCTCTCTCTCTCTCTATATATA
>NW_027170099.1:0-17500 GCF_036898095.1 Palaemon carinicauda | reverse complement strand
AATTCCATTCCCATTTCTTGGAAATTATTTTCTTCTTCCAGGAAAACGTGTTTACTATTATGGAATTCCTTTCCTTACTCCTTGAACATTGCCTCCATTCATTAAATTCATTCCCGTCTTCCTGGAATAACTTTCACCTTCCTTTAGTTTATTTCTTCAGGGAATGTTTCCAGCTATTCCTGGAATTCCTTTCCTTTACCTTGAATATAATTTTTCCTTTGCTGGAATACCCTTCTCTTCCAAAAATGATATTCCTATTTCCAGAATTCCATACCCAGAATATCTTTTCATATTTCTGGAATTCGATACCTGGAATATCTTTTGATTTCTGGAATGCATTACCCTTCATGGAATACATTTCCATAAATATCCCTTCTGTCATACTTTCTATTCTTATTCATAATACATTGTCTAATGTTTCATGTCTAATTCATAATTTTCCATATCTATTTCTCCATTTCTTTACGTAAAACTTTACACCAAGTCTTTAGTTTCATAAAAGAAACTTCAACTTCATCTTAAAGTTTCATCTTAATCTCTACCTTTCAGTTATTTTTAGAATCAGCCATAATTCTTGCCTGCCACCTTACCTCCTTTCTTTATCAATTCTATTCCTGTCTTCATTTCTCTTAGTTACTACCTTTAATTTCCTTTTTCACTGATAACTTTCTTCCCTCATTCCTTTACCTTCCAAACACTGGTCCTTTTCTTTCTCATTAACATTAATTTAATCTTCTTTATCTTTATTTCTCATTTCCTCACGTGATCAACTATTTCTTCCGTTATCATCTTCCTTTTATCAAAGACAATCAGTCTTATTTCCTCCTCCCTCTCACTTTCCTCGCCCCCCACCCCCTCCTCCATCCATCCCTTGGATACCCAACCAACGCTTTAAACTTCGTGATGACCCTAATAATGGTAACCTATAAAGGAACACTTCTACCGGGCTATGACAAAAGACTGCCCGGAAACTTTGCCGGAAAAACAACTTATGAGAACTTCTAATGGGTGGTGTGGGGGGGGGGAATGTTGGGCTGCGAGGGGGAGGACAATGGAAGGGGGTTAAAGAGTGGTTGAAGAAGCTGTGGGAGGAAGGGGAAGATTGAGGGATGGTGGCTGGCTGAAGATAGGAGGGAGCCCCTGGGGAGGGTAGGTGGATTGCTGAAGATAGGAGAGGGAACCCCTGGGGGGTTAGGTGGATAGCTGAAGATAGGAGAGGGAACCCCTGGAGGGTTAGGTGGATAGCTGAAGATAGGAGAGGGAACCCCTGGGGGGTTAGGTGGATAGCTGAAGATAAGAGAGGGAACCCCTGGGGGTTGGTGGATGGCTGAAGATAGGAGAGGGAAACCCTGGGAAGTTAGGTGAATAGCTGAATATAGGAGGGAAACCCAGGGGGGTTAGGTGGATAGCTGAAGATAGGAGAGGGAAACCCTAGGGGGTTAGGTGGATAGCTGAAGATAGGAGAGGGAACCCCTAGGGTATTGGGTGGATAGCTGAAGATAGGAGAGGGAACCCCTGTGGGGTTAGGTTGATAGCTGAAGATAGGAGAGGGAACCCCTGGGGTAGTAGGTGGATAGCTGAATATAGGAGGCAAAACCAGGGGGGTTAGGTGGATAGCTGAAGATAGGAGAGGGAAACCCTAGGGGGTTAGGTGGATAGCTGGGGTTAGGTGGATAGCTGAAGATAGGAGAGGGGAACCCAGGGGAGGTTAGGTGGATAGCTGAAGATAGGAGAGGGAAACACAGGGGAGGTTAGGTGGATAGCTGAAGATAGGAGAGGGAACCCCTGGGGTACTAGGTGGATAGCTGAATATAGGAGGCAAAACCAGGGGGGTTAGGTGGATAGCTGAAGATAGGAGAGGGAAACCCTAGGGGGTTAGGTGGATAGCCGGGGTTAGGTGGATAGCTGAAGATAGGAGAGGGGAACCCAGGGGAGGTTAGGTGGATAGCTGAAGATAGGAGAGGGAAACACAGGGGAGGTTAGGTGGATAGCTGAAGATAGGAGAGGGGAACCCAGGGGAGGTTAGGTGGATAGCTGAAGATAGGAGAGGGGAACCCAGGGGAGGTTAGGTGGATAGCTGAAGATAGGAGAGGGGAACCCAGGGGAGGTTAGGTGGATAGCTGAAGATAGGAGAGGGAACCCCTGGGGTAGTAGGTGGATAGCTGAATATAGGAGGCAAAACCAGGGGGGTTAGGTGGATAGCTGAAGATAGGAGAGGGAAACCCTAGGGGGTTAGGTGGATAGCTGGGGTTAGGTGGATAGCTGAAGATAGGAGAGGGGAACCCAGGGGAGGTTAGGTGGATAGCTGAAGATAGGAGAGGGCAACACAGGGGAGGTTAGGTGGATAGCTGAAGATATTAGAGGGAAACCCTGGGGGGTTAGGTGGATAGCTGAAGATAGGAGAGGGGAACCCAGGGGAGGTTAGGTGGATAGCTGGGGTTAGGTGGATAGCTGAAGATAGGAGAGGGGAACCCAGGGGAGGTTAGGTGGATAGCTGAAGATAGGAGAGGGCAACACAGGGGAGGTTAGGTGGATAGCTGAAGATATTAGAGGGAAACCCTGGGGGGTTAGGTGGATAGCTGAAGATAGGAGAGGGGAACCCAGGGGAGGTTAGGTGGATAGCTGAAGATAGGAGAGGGAAACACAGGGGAGGTTAGGTTGATAGCTGAAGATAGGAGAGGGAACCCCTGGGGTAGTAGGTGGATAGCTGAATATAGGAGGCAAAACCAGGGGGGTTAGGTGGATAGCTGAAGATAGGAGAGGGAAACCCTAGGGGGTTAGGTGGATAGCTGGGGTTAGGTGGATAGCTGAAGATAGGAGAGGGGAACCCAGGGGAGGTTAGGTGGATAGCTGAAGATAGGAGAGGGAAACACAGGGGAGGTTAGGTGGATAGCTGAAGATAGGAGAGGGGAACCCAGGGGAGGTTAGGTGGATAGCTGAAGATAGGAGAGGGAAACACAGGGGAGGTTAGGTGGATAGCTGAAGATAGGAGAGGGGAACCCAGGGGAGGTTAGGTGGATAGCTGAAGATAGGAGAGGGGAACCCAGGGGAGGTTAGGTGGATAGCTGAAGATAGGAGAGGGGAACACAGGGGAGGTTAGGTGGATAGCTGAAGATAGGAGAGGGAAACACAGGGGAGGTTAGGTGGATAGCTGAAGATAGGAGAGGGGAACCCAGGGGAGGTTAGGTGGATAGCTGAAGATAGGAGAGGGAAACCCTGGGGGGTTAGGTGGATAGCTGAAGATAGGAGAGGGGAACCCAGGGGAGGTTAGGTGGATAGCTGAAGATAGGAGAGGGAAACACAGGGGAGGTTAGGTTGATAGCTGAAGATAGGAGAGGGAAACACAGGGGAGGTTAGGTGGATAGCTGAAGATAGGAGAGGGCAACACAGGGGAGGTTAGGTGGATAGCTGAAGATATTAGAGGGAAACCCTGGGGGGTTAGGTGGATAGCTGAAGATAGGAGAGGGGAACCCAGGGGAGGTTAGGTGGATAGCTGAAGATAGGAGAGGGAAACACAGGGGAGGTTAGGTTGATAGCTGAAGATAGGAGAGGGAACCCCTGGGGTAGTAGGTGGATAGCTGAATATAGGAGGCAAAACCAGGGGGGTTAGGTGGATAGCTGAAGATAGGAGAGGGAAACCCTAGGGGGTTAGGTGGATAGCTGGGGTTAGGTGGATAGCTGAAGATAGGAGAGGGGAACCCAGGGGAGGTTAGGTGGATAGCTGAAGATAGGAGAGGGAAACACAGGGGAGGTTAGGTGGATAGCTGAAGATAGGAGAGGGGAACCCAGGGGAGGTTAGGTGGATAGCTGAAGATAGGAGAGGGAAACACAGGGGAGGTTAGGTGGATAGCTGAAGATAGGAGAGGGGAACCCAGGGGAGGTTAGGTGGATAGCTGAAGATAGGAGAGGGGAACCCAGGGGAGGTTAGGTGGATAGCTGAAGATAGGAGAGGGGAACCCAGGGGAGGTTAGGTGGATAGCTGAAGATAGGAGAGGGGAACCCAGGGGAGGTTAGGTGGATAGCTGAAGATAGGAGAGGGAAACACAGGGGAGGTTAGGTGGATAGCTGAAGATAGGAGAGGGGAACCCAGGGGAGGTTAGGTGGATAGCTGAAGATAGGAGAGGGGAACCCAGGGGAGGTTAGGTGGATAGCTGAAGATAGGAGAGGGGAACCCAGGGGAGGTTAGGTGGATAGCTGAAGATAGGAGAGGGAAACCCAGGGGAGGTTAGGTGGATAGCTGAAGATAGGAGAGGGGAACCCAGGGGAGGTTAGGTGGATAGCTGAAGATAGGAGAGGGGAACCCAGGGGAGGTTAGGTGGATAGCTGAAGATAGGAGAGGGGAACCCAGGGGAGGTTAGGTGGATAGCTGAAGATAGGAGAGGGAAACACAGGGGAGGTTAGGTGGATAGCTGAAGATAGGAGAGGGGAACCCAGGGGAGGTTAGGTGGATAGCTGAAGATAGGAGAGGGAAACACAGGGGAGGTTAGGTGGATAGCTGAAGATAGGAGAGGGGAACCCAGGGGAGGTTAGGTGGATAGCTGAAGATAGGAGAGGGGAACCCAGGGGAGGTTAGGTGGATAGCTGAAGATAGGAGAGGGGAACCCAGGGGAGGTTAGGTGGATAGCTGAAGATAGGAGAGGGGAACCCAGGGGAGGTTAGGTGGATAGCTGAAGATAGGAGAGGGAAACACAGGGGAGGTTAGGTGGATAGCTGAAGATAGGAGAGGGGAACCCAGGGGAGGTTAGGTGGATAGCTGAAGATAGGAGAGGGGAACCCAGGGGAGGTTAGGTGGATAGCTGAAGATAGGAGAGGGGAACCCAGGGGAGGTTAGGTGGATAGCTGAAGATAGGAGAGGGAAACACAGGGGAGGTTAGGTGGATAGCTGAAGATAGGAGAGGGGAACCCAGGGGAGGTTAGGTGGATAGCTGAAGATAGGAGAGGGGAACCCAGGGGAGGTTAGGTGGATAGCTGAAGATAGGAGAGGGGAACCCAGGGGAGGTTAGGTGGATAGCTGAAGATAGGAGAGGGAAACACAGGGGAGGTTAGGTGGATAGCTGAAGATAGGAGAGGGGAACCCAGGGGAGGTTAGGTGGATAGCTGAAGATAGGAGAGGGGAACCCAGGGGAGGTTAGGTGGATAGCTGAAGATAGGAGAGGGGAACCCAGGGGAGGTTAGGTGGATAGCTGAAGATAGGAGAGGGAAACACAGGGGAGGTTAGGTGGATAGCTGAAGATAGGAGAGGGGAACCCAGGGGAGGTTAGGTGGATAGCTGAAGATAGGAGAGGGGAACCCAGGGGAGGTTAGGTGGATAGCTGAAGATAGGAGAGGGGAACCCAGGGGAGGTTAGGTGGATAGCTGAAGATAGGAGAGGGAAACACAGGGGAGGTTAGGTGGATAGCTGAAGATAGGAGAGGGGAACCCAGGGGAGGTTAGGTGGATAGCTGAAGATAGGAGAGGGGAACCCAGGGGAGGTTAGGTGGATAGCTGAAGATAGGAGAGGGGAACCCAGGGGAGGTTAGGTGGATAGCTGAAGATAGGAGAGGGAAACACAGGGGAGGTTAAGTGGATAGCTGAAGATAGGAGAGGGGAACCCAGGGGAGGTTAGGTGGATAGCTGAAGATAGGAGAGGGAAACACAGGGGAGGTTAGGTGGATAGCTGAAGATAGGAGAGGGGAACCCAGGGGAGGTTAGGTGGATAGCTGAAGATAGGAGAGGGAAACACAGGGGAGGTTATGTGGATAGCTGAAGATAGGAGAGGGGAACCCAGGGGAGGTTAGGTGGATAGCTGAAGATAGGAGAGGGGAACCCAGGGGAGGTTAGGTGGATAGCTGAAGATAGGAGAGGGAAACACAGGGGAGGTTAGGTGGATAGCTGAAGATAGGAGAGGGGAACCCAGGGGAGGTTAGGTGGATAGCTGAAGATAGGAGAGGGGAACCCAGGGGAGGTTAGGTGGATAGCTGAAGATAGGAGAGGGGAACCCAGGGGAGGTTAGGTGGATAGCTGAAGATAGGAGAGGGGAACCCAGGGGAGGTTAGGTGGATAGCTGAAGATAGGAGAGGGAAACACAGGGGAGGTTAGGTGGATAGCTGAAGATAGGAGAGGGGAACCCAGGGGAGGTTAGGTGGATAGCTGAAGATAGGAGAGGGGAACCCAGGGGAGGTTAGGTGGATAGCTGAAGATAGGAGAGGGGAACCCAGGGGAGGTTAGGTGGATAGCTGAAGATAGGAGAGGGAAACACAGGGGAGGTTAGGTGGATAGCTGAAGATAGGAGAGGGGAACCCAGGGGAGGTTAGGTGGATAGCTGAAGATAGGAGAGGGGAACCCAGGGGAGGTTAGGTGGATAGCTGAAGATAGGAGAGGGGAACCCAGGGGAGGTTAGGTGGATAGCTGAAGATAGGAGAGGGGAACCCAGGGGAGGTTAGGTGGATAGCTGAAGATAGGAGAGGGGAACCCAGGGGAGGTTAGGTGGATAGCTGAAGATAGGAGAGGGGAACCCAGGGGAGGTTAGGTGGATAGCTGAAGATAGGAGAGGGGAACCCAGGGGAGGTTAGGTGGATAGCTGAAGATAGGAGAGGGGAACCCAGGGGAGGTTAGGTGGATAGCTGAAGATAGGAGAGGGAAACACAGGGGAGGTTAGGTGGATAGCTGAAGATAGGAGAGGGGAACCCAGGGGAGGTTAGGTGGATAGCTGAAGATAGGAGAGGGGAACCCAGGGGAGGTTAGGTGGATAGCTGAAGATAGGAGAGGGGAACCCAGGGGAGGTTAGGTGGATAGCTGAAGATAGGAGAGGGGAACCCAGGGGAGGTTAGGTGGATAGCTGAAGATAGGAGAGGGGAACCCAGGGGAGGTTAGGTGGATAGCTGAAGATAGGAGAGGGGAACCCAGGGGAGGTTAGGTGGATAGCTGAAGATAGGAGAGGGGAACCCAGGGGAGGTTAGGTGGATAGCTGAAGATAGGAGAGGGGAACCCAGGGGAGGTTAGGTGGATAGCTGAAGATAGGAGAGGGGAACCCAGGGGAGGTTAGGTGGATAGCTGAAGATAGGAGAGGGAAACACAGGGGAGGTTAGCTGGATAGCTGAAGATAGGAGAGGGGAACCCAGGGGAGGTTAGGTGGATAGCTGAAGATAGGAGAGGGGAACCCAGGGGAGGTTAGGTGGATAGCTGAAGATAGGAGAGGGGAACCCAGGGGAGGTTAGGTGGATAGCTGAAGATAGGAGAGGGAAACACAGGGGAGGTTAGGTGGATAGCTGAAGATAGGAGAGGGGAACCCAGGGGAGGTTAGGTGGATAGCTGAAGATAGGAGAGGGGAACCCAGGGGAGGTTAGGTGGATAGCTGAAGATAGGAGAGGGGAACCCAGGGGAGGTTAGGTGGATAGCTGAAGATAGGAGAGGGGAACCCAGGGGAGGTTAGGTGGATAGCTGAAGATAGGAGAGGGAAACACAGGGGAGGTTAGGTGGATAGCTGAAGATAGGAGAGGGGAACCCAGGGGAGGTTAGGTGGATAGCTGAAGATAGGAGAGGGAAACCCAGGGGAGGTTAGGTGGATAGCTGAAGATAGGAGAGGGGAACCCAGGGGAGGTTAGGTGGATAGCTGAAGATAGGAGAGGGGAACCCAGGGGAGGTTAGGTGGATAGCTGAAGATAGGAGAGGGAAACACAGGGGAGGTTAGGTGGATAGCTGAAGATAGGAGAGGGGAACCCAGGGGAGGTTAGGTGGATAGCTGAAGATAGGAGAGGGAAACACAGGGGAGGTTAGGTGGATAGCTGAAGATAGGAGAGGGGAACCCAGGGGAGGTTAGGTGGATAGCTGAAGATAGGAGAGGGAAACACAGGGGAGGTTAGGTGGATAGCTGAAGATAGGAGAGGGGAACCCAGGGGAGGTTAGGTGGATAGCTGAAGATAGGAGAGGGGAACCCAGGGGAGGTTAGGTGGATAGCTGAAGATAGGAGAGGGGAACCCAGGGGAGGTTAGGTGGATAGCTGAAGATAGGAGAGGGGAACCCAGGGGAGGTTAGGTGGATAGCTGAAGATAGGAGAGGGAACCCCTGGGGTAGTAGGTGGATAGCTGAATATAGGAGGCAAAACCAGGGGGGTTAGGTGGATAGCTGAAGATAGGAGAGGGAAACCCTAGGGGGTTAGGTGGATAGCTGGGGTTAGGTGGATAGCTGAAGATAGGAGAGGGGAACCCAGGGGAGGTTAGGTGGATAGCTGAAGATAGGAGAGGGCAACACAGGGGAGGTTAGGTGGATAGCTGAAGATATTAGAGGGAAACCCTGGGGGTTAGGTGGATAGCTGAAGATAGGAGAGGGGAACCCAGGGGAGGTTAGGTGGATAGCTGGGGTTAGGTGGATAGCTGAAGATAGGAGAGGGGAACCCAGGGGAGGTTAGGTGGATAGCTGAAGATAGGAGAGGGCAACACAGGGGAGGTTAGGTGGATAGCTGAAGATATTAGAGGGAAACCCTGGGGGGTTAGGTGGATAGCTGAAGATAGGAGAGGGGAACCCAGGGGAGGTTAGGTGGATAGCTGAAGATATTAGAGGGAAACCCTGGGGGGTTAGGTGGATAGCTGAAGATAGGAGAGGGCAACACAGGGGAGGTTAGGTGGATAGCTGAAGATATTAGAGGGAAACCCTGGGGGGTTAGGTGGATAGCTGAAGATAGGAGAGGGGAACCCAGGGGAGGTTAGGTGGATAGCTGAAGATAGGAGAGGGAACCCCTGGGGTAGTAGGTGGATAGCTGAATATAGGAGGCAAAACCAGGGGGGTTAGGTGGATAGCTGAAGATAGGAGAGGGAAACCCTAGGGGGTTAGGTGGATAGCTGGGGTTAGGTGGATAGCTGAAGATAGGAGAGGGGAACTCAGGGGAGGTTAGGTGGATAGCTGAAGATAGGAGAGGGCAACACAGGGGAGGTTAGGTGGATAGCTGAAGATATTAGAGGGAAACCCTGGGGGGTTAGGTGGATAGCTGAAGATAGGAGAGGGGAACCCAGGGGAGGTTAGGTGGATAGCTGGGGTTAGGTGGATAGCTGAAGATAGGAGAGGGGAACCCAGGGGAGGTTAGGTGGATAGCTGAAGATAGGAGAGGGCAACACAGGGGAGGTTAGGTGGATAGCTGAAGATATTAGAGGGAAACCCTGGGGGGTTAGGTGGATAGCTGAAGATAGGAGAGGGGAACCCAGGGGAGGTTAGGTGGATAGCTGAAGATATTAGAGGGAAACCCTGGGGGGTTAGGTGAATAGATGAAGATAGGAGAGGGATTCCTGGGGGGTTAGGTGGATAGCTGAAGATAGGAGAGGGAACCCCTAGGGTATTGGGTGGATAGCTGAAGATAGGAGAGGTAACCCCTGTGGGGTTAGGTTGATAGCTGAAGATAGGAGAGGGAACCCCTAGGGTATTGGGTGGATAGCTGAAGACAGGAGAGGGAACCCCTGTGGGGTTAGGTTGATAGCTGAAGATAGGAGAGGGAACCCCTAGGGTATTGGGTGGATAGCTGAAGATAGGAGAGGGAACCCCTGGGGGGTTGGGTGGATAGCTGAAGATAGAAAAGGGAAACACAGGGGGGTTAGGTGGATAGCTGAAGATAGGAGAGGGAAACCCTGTGGGGTTAGGTTGATAGCTGAAGATAGGAGAGGGGAACCCAGGGGAGGTTAGGTGGATAGCTGAAGATAGGAGAGGGAAACACAGGGGAGGTTAGGTGGATAGCTGAAGATAGGAGAGGGCAACACAGGGGAGGTTAGGTGGATAGCTGAAGATAGGAGAGGGGAACCCAGGGGAGGTTAGGTGGATAGCTGAAGATAGGAGAGGGGAACCCAGGGGAGGTTAGGTGGATAGCTGAAGATAGGAGAGGGAACCCCTGGGGTAGTAGGTGGATAGCTGAATATAGGAGGCAAAACCAGGGGGGTTAGGTGGATAGCTGAAGATAGGAGAGGGAAACCCTGTGGGGTTAGGTTGATAGCTGAAGATAGGAGAGGGGAACCCAGGGGAGGTTAGGTGGATAGCTGAAGATAGGAGAGGGAAACACAGGGGAGGTTAGGTGGATAGCTGAAGATAGGAGAGGGCAACACAGGGGAGGTTAGGTGGATAGCTGAAGATAGGAGAGGGGAACCCAGGGGAGGTTAGGTGGATAGCTGAAGATAGGAGAGGGGAACCCAGGGGAGGTTAGGTGGATAGCTGAAGATAGGAGAGGGGAACCCAGGGGAGGTTAGGTGGATAGCTGAAGATAGGAGAGGGGAACCCAGGGGAGGTTAGGTGGATAGCTGAAGATAGGAGAGGGAACCCCTGGGGTAGTAGGTGGATAGCTGAATATAGGAGGCAAAACCAGGGGGGTTAGGTGGATAGCTGAAGATAGGAGAGGGAAACCCTAGGGGGTTAGGTGGATAGCTGGGGTTAGGTGGATAGCTGAAGATAGGAGAGGGGAACCCAGGGGAGGTTAGGTGGATAGCTGAAGATAGGAGAGGGCAACACAGGGGAGGTTAGGTGGATAGCTGAAGATATTAGAGGGAAACCCTGGGGGGTTAGGTGGATAGCTGAAGATAGGAGAGGGGAACCCAGGGGAGGTTAGGTGGATAGCTGAAGATAGGAGAGGGGAACCCAGGGGAGGTTAGGTGGATAGCTGAAGATAGGAGAGGGGAACCCAGGGGAGGTTAGGTGGATAGCTGAAGATAGGAGAGGGCAACACAGGGGAGGTTAGGTGGATAGCTGAAGATAGGAGAGGGGAACCCAGGGGAGGTTAGGTGGATAGCTGAAGATAGGAGAGGGGAACCCAGGGGAGGTTAGGTGGATAGCTGAAGATAGGAGAGGGGAACCCAGGGGAGGTTAGGTGGATAGCTGAAGATAGGAGAGGGAACCCCTGGGGTAGTAGGTGGATAGCTGAATATAGGAGGCAAAACCAGGGGGGTTAGGTGGATAGCTGAAGATAGGAGAGGAAACCCTAGGGGGTTAGGTGGATAGCTGGGGTTAGGTGGATAGCTGAAGATAGGAGAGGGGAACCCAGGGGAGGTTAGGTGGATAGCTGAAGATAGGAGAGGGCAACACAGGGGAGGTTAGGTGGATAGCTGAAGATATTAGAGGGAAACCCTGGGGGGTTAGGTGGATAGCTGAAGATAGGAGAGGGGAACCCAGGGGAGGTTAGGTGGATAGCTGAAGATAGGAGAGGGGAACCCAGGGGAGGTTAGGTGGATAGCTGAAGATAGGAGAGGGAACCCCTGGGGTAGTAGGTGGATAGCTGAATATAGGAGGCAAAACCAGGGGGGTTAGGTGGATAGCTGAAGATAGGAGAGGGAAACCCTAGGGGGTTAGGTGGATAGCTGGGGTTAGGTGGATAGCTGAAGATAGGAGAGGGGAACCCAGGGGAGGTTAGGTGGATAGCTGAAGATAGGAGAGGGCAACACAGGGGAGGTTAGGTGGATAGCTGAAGATATTAGAGGGAAACCCTGGGGGGTTAGGTGGATAGCTGAAGATAGGAGAGGGGAACCCAGGGGAGGTTAGGTGGATAGCTGAAGATATTAGAGGGAAACCCTGGGGGGTTAGGTGAATAGATGAAGATAGGAGAGGGAACCTCTGTGGGGTCAGGTTGATAGCTGAAGATAGGAGAGGGAACCCCTGTGGGGTTAGGTTGATAGCTGAAGATAGGAGAGGGAACCCCTAGGGTATTGGGTGGATAGCTGAAGACAGGAGAGGGAACCCCTGTGGGGTTAGGTTGATAGCTGAAGATAGGAGAGGGAACCCCTAGGGTATTGGGTGGATAGCTGAAGATAGGAGAGGGAACCCCTGGGGGGTTGGGTGGATAGCTGAAGATAGAAAAGGGAAACACAGGGGGGTTAGGTGGATAGCTGAAGATAGGAGAGGGAAACCCTGTGGGGTTAGGTTGATAGCTGAAGATAGGAGAGGGAACCCCTAGGGTATTGGGTGGATAGCTGAAGATAGGAGAGGGAACCCCTGGGGGGTTGGGTGGATAGCTGAAGATAGAAAAGGGAAACACAGGGGGGTTAGGTGGATAGCTGAAGATAGGAGAGGGAAACCCTGGGGGGTTAGGTTGATAGCTGAAGATAGGAGAGGGAACCCCTAGGGTATTGGGTGGATAGCTGAAGATAGGAGAGGGAACCCCTGGGGGGTTGGGTGGATAGCTGAAGATAGAAAAGGGAAACACAGGGGGGTTAGGTGGATAGCTGAAGATAGGAGAGGGAAACCCTGGGGGGTTGGGTGGATAGCTGAAGATAGGAGATGGAACCCCTGTGGGGTAGTTGGATTGCTGAAAATAGGAGAAGTAACGCCTGTGGGGTTAGGTGGATAAGTGAAGATAGGAGAGGGAACCCCTAGGGTATTGGGTGGATAGCTGAAGATAGGAGAGATTTTAAGGGGGGAAATGGAACCCCTTGGGGGTATGTGGTAAAGGGTACACGTCCTGGATAGGATGAACCTCCATATATAAGGGTGTACTAAATGAGATGATTAAATTCTATACACAATTTTTTTTTTTAAATATCTATTATAATGAGGATGTGGCAGCGTCTGGCATGGATTTATTACCCTTAATGACGTAGTTTGAGATGCAATTATAGCTCAGAAAGTCTGAAGACGCTGAAGGTGACGTCATTAAGTGTCTAGTTCAGCGGGAGTCGGAGATGTAACAACAAAAAGCAGTAGATATTAATATAACATCATAATTTTAAAAAACTGAACTAGTTTTAACATCGAAAGCACATACTTGTTTACTATCATAATAAACTGCTAAACAGTGGAACAAAAGCGCAGAGAGAGAGAGAGAGAGAGAGAGAGAGAGAGAGAGAGAGAGAGAGAGAGAGAGAGAGAGAGAGAGAGAGAGAGAAATATTAGATTAAACCCATTCCAGTATCTTTTGTATATAAACAGAATAAAATCATTTGCCAACCCCACAATTCTGGGCATATTGTCCAAGTGTGCTGCAGAGGTAACAATTTGTTAACTGACAGACAAACCATAAAAAAATTAGTGGTTTACCCTCGTAAATAACTAAAACGTGAAAATAATAAAATACTATAAAATATACATTCAAATTATTCTAATTACAGGAAAATTTGCTTCAGTATAAAACAACTTACAGTTAAAGAAAAATTAATTTAGTAATAGAAAAACAGGAAGATCATGAAGCAACACACACGACATAAAAAATCCAAGAACTTTTTTTCCTCGCTTGCACAGAAATTAATGTACAGTACTCTAACCCTTTTCGTATTACCTGAATCTCATTACGCGTTCTAGTTACTTATTCGGTTGGCGCCGCACAATGTTCTCTTTGCTTTACGGAAGCCTTAGAGGAGCTGTGTATGTTGAATATTATCCTGCATTTGTAAGGATACGAGTTTAATGGAGTTCGAATGTAATCTGGAACTTCCACGTTATCCCCACATATAACTACGTTTTCCTTTTCCTCTTATAGTTCTTCTAGAAGAGTTGGAAAAACCCTGGCATACATGGCTGAGGACTATGAAGCGCGAAGTAGATGATGAATGGAGAAGTATTGATTTAAAACCTCAGGAGGGAGACGACTAGCGAAATCTAACCGAGGCCCTTTGCGTTAACTGGCGAAGAAGGAGATGATGATTGATGGTTCTTCTTATATAGCCGTTTTCATATTCTGTTTGCTTCCTTTCTTCTCTGACTACTACTATCACTACTGTTACTACTTATACTACTAGTAAACGGTTGTAGCTACGCAGACAATATTGGGAGCATTTGTTCAATATTAGTTAAGGTCTTTTAATGGCAACTTAATGCAAATAACTAGTATTCTGTACCACAATTATACTCTAATATTATCTTTAAATCGTTGGAATCATTAATACATAAAATATCCTCTAGTAAATAACGTATATGATAACGAACATTAAAGAACAGATGTTTTAGCAAAATGTTTTAGCTTTATAACCTGATTACTGTCATAAATGAAAGATCAGAATCTCTCTCTCTCTCTCTCTCTCTCTCTCTCTCTCTCTCTCTCTCTCGATTTACGACCCAACCCCCAATTCCTTGTGTACAAACGGGAACCACTCTACCCCGTAGCTCCTCGCCAATATACCATTAAAGAACAGATGTTTTAGCAAAATGTTTTAGCTTTATAACCTGATTACTGTCATAAATGAAAGACCAGAATTCTCTCTCTCTCTCTCTCTCTCGATTTACGACCCAACCCCCCAATCCCTTGTGTACAAACGGGAATCACTCTACCCCGTAGCTCCTCGCCAATATACCATTAAAGAACAGATGTTTTAGCAAAATGTTTTAGCTTTATAACCTGATTACTATCATAAATGTAAGATCAGAATCTCTCTCTCTCTCTCTCTCTCTCTCTCTCTCTCTCTCTCTCTCTCTCTCTCTCGATTTACGACCCGACCCCCAATTCCTTGTGTACAAACGGGAACCACTCTACCCCGTAGCTCCTCGCCAATATACCAGCCTTTATCTGGACGCCGCGCCAAGCTACAACACACCATAAGCTACCTTCAAAATCGGATCCATTCTATCACCGCTCGAAAGGGCGCACAATACGCTTCCAGCGTGCCAATTTCCACGGCGAACTTACAATCATTGCAGGGCTTTCAACGCTAATACCTCTCCGCACCGCTGCCGACTTAGTTAGTCACTCGATTCGTCGAACCTTTCTCCGTTCGTGGATCTGTTTTGCTGATTGATATTCGCCAGGGATGTTTTGCGATCGCATTTATTCTTTCGTTCTTCTAAGGAAGTCTTATTTTAAACAATAATTTATGGATGGAATGTTACATATCTTAGTTTTAAGGACAGGCGATATAAAGACGAAACGCGATGGGGCTTCTATAAATAGGATTAATCAGAAGAAACATTGCTGTTTGTGTTTGTGAAATTCACCAAAACTTCAACTGGGCTCTACAAGGCACTAGATGAGTTTGAAGTCCCCGGCCTACATGGCTGAGAACTATGAAGAGTAAAGTAGGAGATGATGAATGGAGAAGTATTGATTTAAAAGCTCAAGAGAGAGACGACTGGAGATATCTAAGTGAGGACCTTTGCGTCAATACGCGTAGGAGGAGATGATGATGATGATTCATACATACAAAACGGCGATATTATTCATTTTCATAATGACATTGGCCTATATATACCAAAACAAATTCCAGATAGAGACGACTGGGGAAATCTAACCGAGGCCCTTTGCATAAATAAGCGTAGGATGATGGTGATGATTCATACATATAAAACAGCGATATTATTAATTTTCATAATGACATTGGCCTATTTCATTATATAACAAAACATATTCCAGCTGAAACATATATAGGTATGAAATCTAATTAGTTTCCCCATCAAATTCGAAGTATAAATAAACAAATGTACAGTTTTCAAATCAAATTCGAAGTATAAATAAACAAATAAACAGTTTTCCCATCAAATTCGAAGTATAAATAAACAAATGAACAGTTTTCAAATCAAATTCGAAGTATAAATAAACAAATAAATAGTTTTTCCATCAAATTCGAAGTATAAATAAACAAATGAACAGTTTTCAAATCAAATTCGAAGAACAAATAAACAAATAAACAGTTTTCCATCAAATTCGAAGTATAAATAAACAAATAAACAGTTTTCCATCAAATTCGAAGTATAAATAAACAAATAAACAGTTTTCCCATGAAATTCGAAGTATAAATAAACAAATAAACAGTTTTCAAATCAAATTTGAAGTATAAATAAACAAATAAACAGTTTTCCATCAAATTCGAAGTATAAATAAACAAATAAACAGTTTTCCCATGAAATTCGAAGTATAAATAAACAAATAAACAGTTTTCCCCATCAAATTCGAAGTACAAATAAAGAAATAAACAGTTTTCCCATCAAATTCGAAGTACAAATAAAGAAATAAACAGTTTTCCCATCAAATCCGAAGTACAAATAAACAGTTTTCAAATCAAATTCGAAGTATAAATAAACAAATAAAGTTTTCCCATCAAATTCGAAGTATAAATAAACAAATTAACAGTTTTCCCATCAAATTCGAAGTATAAATAAACAAATAAACAGTTTTCAAATCAAATTCGGAGTACAAATAAACAAATTAGCCAACAGCTCTCATCTCTCCGGGCAAACTTACAGCTTGCAATCAAACAGGCAAAAGCAGTAACGAATGAAAAAGTAAAAGGCTAACGGCCGTAAATATCCCAAAAATTAAAGTCGTAAAATGATATTACTCACATAAACCACTTTGTAACACGGAATTATTACCCAAAAATGCTCGTAGTAAACTTCATATTTATGTTTTCAATTACTCTATTCATAATCATGAATCTCGGCCCTCGACATTGCAAATACTACAAAAAAAAATAAGTGTTAATATATTCATTCTCTCTCTCTCTCTCTCTCTCTCTCTCTCTCTCTCTCTCTCTCTCTCTCTCTCTCTCTCTCTCTCATGTGCACGTGTGAACAATCTTACATCTGCATCATACATAATAAACCTCTTTCTACCAGATTATGTATTCTGATTAAACAAGACAGTAATTTCTCTCTCTCTCTCTCTCTCTCTCTCTCTCTCTCTTCTCTCTCTCTCTCTCTCATGTGCACGTGTGAACAATCTTACATCTGCATCATACATAATAAACTTCTTTCTACCAGATTATGTATTCTGATTAAACAAGACAGTAATTTTCTCTCTCTCTCTCTCTCTCTCTCTCTCTCTCTCTCGCTCTCTCTCTCTCTCTCTCTCTCTCTCTCTCTCTCTCTCTCATGTGCACGTGTGAACAATCTTACATCTGCATCATACATAATAAACCTCTTTCTACCAGATTATGTATTCTGATTAAACAAGACAGTAATTTCTCTCTCTCTCTCTCTCTCTCTCTCTCTCTCTCTCTCTCTCTCTCTCTTGTGCACGTGTGAACAATCTTACATCTGCATCATACATAATAAACCTCTTTCTACCAGATTATGTATTCTGATTAAACAAGACAGTAATTCTCTCTCTCTCTCTCTCTCTCTCTCTCTCTCTCTCTCTCTCTCTCTCTCTCTCTCATGTGCATGTGTGAACAATCTGACATCTGGAACATACAAAATAACCTTTTTCAAACAGATTATGAATCTTAATTGAACAAAACTCTCTCTCTCTCTCTCTCTCTCTCTCTCTCTCTCTCTCTCTCTCTCTCTCTCTCTCTCTCTCTCTCTCTCTCTCTCTCTCTCTCTCTCCTAATTATAACAAAACCCTCCAAAACCTCCTAACACCGTTACTCTGAAGAAAACACGATAGACAAAGTGAGATAAAGGAAGAAAGGAAGAAAGGGCGACACTCCCTAGGAGTTAATTGTCGGTCATTAGCCTTGTGCTCTGAACGGGTGTTAAAACGAGAAGGATAAGGAGGACTACTTAATGACCCCTACATCAAAGATGACACTTTTACAAGGAGGATGAGAACAAAGCAGGGACAATAAAGAGCTCGTAATGTTCTGAATAACATCATAATGCTGTGAGATAACATCTTGCCTTAATAAGAGTCATA
>NW_027170098.1:25000-30393 GCF_036898095.1 Palaemon carinicauda | reverse complement strand
TGATTCCGTGTAGAAATGTGGCCTCTACGTTGTCCACAGACAGACAGACAAACAGAGAAACAAACAAACAAACAAACAAACAAACAAACCGAACCGAAAACATAACCTCCGCCGCTTGGCGGAGGTAATAATAATAATAATAATAATAATAATTTTAATGATAATAATAATAATAATAATAATAATAATAATAATAATAATAATAATTTTATTAATAATAATAATAATAATAATAATAATAAAAATAATAATAATAATAATAATGATAATAATAATAATAATAATAATAATAATATTAATAATAATAATAATAATAATAATAATAATAATAATAATAATAATAATACTAATAATAATAATAATAATAATAATAATAATAATAATAATAATAATAATAATAATTTTAATAATAATAATAATAATAATAATAATAATAATAATAATAATTACAATTTTAATAATAATGATAATGATAATAATAATAATAATAATAATAATAATAATAATAATAATTTTATTAATAATAATAATAATAATAATAATAATAATAATAATAATAATAATAATAATAATAATAATTACAATTTTAATAATAATAATAATAATAATAATAATAATAATAATAATAATAATAATAATAATAATAATAATAACAAGTGAGCAAGTCCTGAACGCGGACATGGTCCTCGTAGAGGACATACCTCCGCCAAGGTGACCTTGATCTTGAAATGTACTTGACCTTCACGTGACCTTGACCTTCAGGTGACCTTGACCTTCACGTGACCTTGACCTTCACGTGACCTTGACCTTCAAGTGACCTGCTTGACTTTTGACCTTCAAGTGATCTTTGTTCATTTGCCACTGATACTTAATATGACATTGATATAATGCACCAATATGACCTTGACCTTTGACCTTTATAAATTTGAACATCACCCATGGGTTGCGCCTGGACTAGGACTTCCCTGTTGGCTTATGCAAAAGTCAGTGCTTTATTTCTGTCTCTTGATATGGCCACTTATGTCATAGTGACACCAGTGACCCCTGTGACCTTGACCTTGGGGTGACCTTGACCAAAATTTAATCAGTTCTTCCATACACATTGGGGAACTACTTGGCCAAGTTTGAAGTGATTCCGTGTAGAAATGTGGCCTCTACGTTGTCCACAGACAGACAGACAAACAGAGAAACAAACAAACAAACAAACAAACAAACAAACAAACAAACCGAACCGAAAACATAACCTCCTGGCGGAGGTAACAATATTAATAATAATAATAATAATGATATTAATAACAAGTGAGCAAGTCCTGAACGCGGACATGGTCCTCGTAGAGGACATACCTCCGCCAAGGTGACCTAGAGCGCCATATGTCCTAGAATCATGAATTGATGTGACTTCGACCTTCACATGACCTTGACCTTCACGTGACCTTCAAGTGACCTTGACCTTCACGTGACCTTGACCTTCACATGACCTTGGCTTCAAGTGACCTTGATCTTCAAATGTACTTGACCTTCACGTGACCTTGACCTTCAGGTGACCTTGACCTTCACGTGACCTTGACCTTCACGTGACCTTGACCTTCAAGTGACCTGCTTGACTTTTGACCTTCAAGTGATCTTTGTTCATTTGCCACTGATACTTAATATGACATTGATATAATGCACCAATATGACCTTGACCTTTGACCTTTATAAATTTGAACATCACCCATGGGTTGCGCCTGGACTAGGACTTCCCTGTTGGCTTATGCAAAAGTCAGTGCTTTATTTCTGTCTCTTGATATGGCCACTTATGTCATAGTGACACCAGTGACCCCTGTGACCTTGACCTTGGGGTGACCTTGACCAAAATTTAATCAGTTCTTCCATACACATTGGGGAACTACTTGGCCAAGTTTGAAGTGATTCCGTGTAGAAATGTGGCCTCTACGTTGTCCACAGACAGACAGACAAACAAACAAACAAACAAACCGAACCGAAAACATACCCTCCTGGCGGAGGTAATAATAATAATAATAATAATAATAATAATAATAATAATAATAACAAGTGAGCAAGTCCTGAACGCGGACATGGTCCTCGTAGAGGACATACCTCCGCACGTGACCTTGACCTTCAGGTGACCTTGACCTTCACGTGACCTTGACCTTCACGTGACCTTGACCTTCAAGTGACCTGCTTGACTTTTGACCTTCAAGTGATCTTTGTTCATTTGCCACTGATACTTAATATGACATTGATATAATGCACCAATATGACCTTGACCTTTGACCTTTATAAATTTGAACATCACCCATGGGTTGCGCCTGGACTAGGACTTCCCTGTTGGCTTATGCAAAAGTCAGTGCTTTATTTCTGTCTCTTGATATGGCCACTTATGTCATAGTGACACCAGTGACCCCTGTGACCTTGACCTTGGGGTGACCTTGACCAAAATTTAATCAGTTCTTCCATACACATTGGGGAACTACTTGGCCAAGTTTGAAGTGATTCCGTGTAGAAATGTGGCCTCTACGTTGTCCACAGACAGACAGACAAACAGAGAAACAAACAAACAAACAAACAAACAAACAAACAAACAAACAAACCGAACCGAAAACATAACCTCCTGGCGGAGGTAATAATAATAATAATAATAATAATAATAATAATAATGATAATAATAATAATAATAATAATAATAATAATAATAATAATGATAATAATAATAATAATAATAATAATAATAATTTTAATAATATTAATAATAATAATAATAATGATAATAATAATAATAATAATTATAATAATAATAATAATAATAATATTAATAACAAGTGAGCAAGTCCTGAACGCGGACATGGTCCTCGTAGAGGACATACCTCCGCCAAGGTGACCTAGAGCGCCATATGTCCTAGAATCATGAATTGATGTGACTTCGACCTTCACATGACCTTGACCTTCACGTGACCTTCAAGTGACCTTGACCTTCACGTGACCTTGACCTTCATATGACCTTGGCTTCAAGTGACCTTGATCTTCAAATGTACTTGACCTTCACGTGACCTTGACCTTCAGGTGACCTTGACCTTCACGTGACCTTGACCTTCACGTGACCTTGACCTTCAAGTGACCTGCTTGACTTTTGACCTTCAAGTGATCTTTGTTCATTTGCCACTGATACTTAATATGACATTGATATAATGCACCAATATGACCTTGACCTTTGACCTTTATAAATTTGAACATCACCCATGGGTTGCGCCTGGACTAGGACTTCCCTGTTGGCTTATGCAAAAGTCAGTGCTTTATTTCTGTCTCTTGATATGGCCACTTATGTCATAGTGACACCAGTGACCCCTGTGACCTTGACCTTGGGGTGACCTTGACCAAAATTTAATCAGTTCTTCCATACACATTGGGGAACTACTTGGCCAAGTTTGAAGTGATTCCGTGTAGAAATGTGGCCTCTACGTTGTCCACAGACAGACAGACAAACAGAGAAACAAACAAACAAACAAACAAACAAACCGAACCGAAAACATAACCTCCTGGCGGAGGTAATAATAATAATAATAATAATAACAAGTGAGCAAGTCCTGAACGCGGACATGGTCCTCGTAGAGGACATACCTCCGCCAAGGTGACCTAGAGCGCCATATGTCCTAGAATCATGAATTGATGTGACTTCGACCTTCACATGACCTTGACCTTCACATGACCTTCAAGTGACCTTGACCTTCACGTGACCTTGACCTTCACATGACCTTGGCTTCAAGTGACCTTGATCTTCAAATGTACTTGACCTTCACGTGACCTTGACCTTCAGGTGACCTTGACCTTCACGTGACCTTGACCTTCACGTGACCTTGACCTTCAAGTGACCTGCTTGACTTTTGACCTTCAAGTGATCTTTGTTCATTTGCCACTGATACTTAATATGACATTGATATAATGCACCAATATGACCTTGACCTTTGACCTTTATAAATTTGAACATCACCCATGGGTTGCGCCTGGACTAGGACTTCCCTGTTGGCTTATGCAAAAGTCAGTGCTTTATTTCTGTCTCTTGATATGGCCACTTATGTCATAGTGACACCAGTGACCCCTGTGACCTTGACCTTGGGGTGACCTTGACCAAAATTTAATCAGTTCTTCCATACACATTGGGGAACTACTTGGCCAAGTTTGAAGTGATTCCGTGTAGAAATGTGGCCTCTACGTTGTCCACAGACAGACAGACAAACAGAGAAACAAACAAACAAACAAACAAACAAACCGAACCGAAAACATAACCTCCTGGCGGAGGTAATAATAATAATAATAATAATAACAAGTGAGCAAGTCCTGAACGCGGACATGGTCCTCGTAGAGGACATACCTCCGCCAAGGTGACCTAGAGCGCCATATGTCCTAGAATCATGAATTGATGTGACTTCGACCTTCACATGACCTTGACCTTCACATGACCTTCAAGTGACCTTGACCTTCACGTGACCTTGACCTTCACATGACCTTGGCTTCAAGTGACCTTGATCTTCAAATGTACTTGACCTTCACGTGACCTTGACCTTCAGGTGACCTTGACCTTCACGTGACCTTGACCTTCACGTGACCTTGACCTTCAAGTGACCTGCTTGACTTTTGACCTTCAAGTGATCTTTGTTCATTTGCCACTGATACTTAATATGACATTGATATAATGCACCAATATGACCTTGACCTTTGACCTTTATAAATTTGAACATCACCCATGGGTTGCGCCTGGACTAGGACTTCCCTGTTGGCTTATGCAAAAGTCAGTGCTTTATTTCTGTCTCTTGATATGGCCACTTATGTCATAGTGACACCAGTGACCCCTGTGACCTTGACCTTGGGGTGACCTTGACCAAAATTTAATCAGTTCTTCCATACACATTGGGGAACTACTTGGCCAAGTTTGAAGTGATTCCGTGTAGAAATGTGGCCTCTACGTTGTCCACAGACAGACAGACAAACAGAGAAACAAACAAACAAACAAACAAACAAACCGAACCGAAAACATAACCTCCTGGCGGAGGTAATAATAATAATAATAATAATAACAAGTGAGCAAGTCCTGAACGCGGACATGGTCCTCGTAGAGGACATACCTCCGCCAAGGTGACCTAGAGCGCCATATGTCCTAGAATCATGAATTGATGTGACTTCGACCTTCACATGACCTTGACCTTCACATGACCTTCAAGTGACCTTGACCTTCACGTGACCTTGACCTTCACATGACCTTGGCTTCAAGTGACCTTGATCTTCAAATGTACTTGACCTTCACGTGACCTTGACCTTCAGGTGACCTTGACCTTCACGTGACCTTGACCTTCACGTGACCTTGACCTTCAAGTGACCTGCTTGACTTTTGACCTTCA
>NW_027170097.1:17500-25000 GCF_036898095.1 Palaemon carinicauda | reverse complement strand
ACCACTTTCACCTCTCAATTGTGCACATCATTAGCAAATCTCCTGGGCATCACCCTACATCAGACAACGGCCTACAACCACGCTGCCAATGGAATGTTTGAACGTTTTCATCGCACCCTCAAAGCAGCTTTGATGTCCCGCTGCAAAGATTCCAACTGGTTTATTCAGCTCTCCTGGGTCCTCCTGGGACTAAGGACCACTCCTAAAGACGCCCTCGACGTCTTGGCAGCTGATATGGTGTATGGTGACCCGTTGGTCGTCCCTGCCGAATTTTTTCCTTCTACAACCTCCTCCGACGATATCCAGTGCATACGTCACGTCGTATGAAAATTTACTCCATGCCGCCAGACTTACAAGCCCACATCGAAGCATCACATACCGACAGACTTTCACCCTGTAATGCATGTCTTCCTGTGCAACGACACTAGCAAGCCACCGCTAACGCCCCCATACACGGGCCCTTTCCTTGTGATCCGACACAGACCGAAAGTATTATTACTAAACATTCGTGGCAAAGAAGGCTGGGTCTCCATTGATCGTCTAAAACCTGCTTATCTCCTGCCAGATGACCCAACTATAGTTCGCCTATCTAGATCAGGGTGCCGTATTTAACATGTACAGTATGTCATTTTTAGGGGGGGAAGCCATGTACCAACCCTTTGTCACACGATCGTACATAGTTCATTTTGTGTATATATTATGCTTGTATCTTTGCTCTTCCCTCACACTAAAAAGAGCCTGAATAAACAAGTCTGTTTTTCGTACTGGTAATGGTGTCGATTATGAACATGAAATTTCTTGTTTCCTTAAGCTTTTGTATATAAAGGAGAGTGTTCTGTAATAAAGACACTCAGTTGGTTTCATCCTGTCTTTGAGTCACAACTTTCTCTCGGCCCATCACAGACTTATAATCCAGAGAGATCATGTATGCCCAAAGGTCATGGACATGGAGGTGGATTAGGGAAGGGGGAGGGGAAGACCAAAGTTCAGATGGAAAGGTAAATTAGCAAGTGACAATCGAAAGAGGATTAAGAGAACAGGATGTCCAAGATAGAAGAGATTGGTGAACGCTTGTATAAAACAGCGAACCTATACAGAGATGAACAAAAGTTTCAGACAAAGAAAATGACAATACACAGTTTAACCTTTTAGGGTTGTGAAAAGAATGTTCATGTATTCATATATGTTTCTGTGTATGTACGTATGTATATAAATCTTCAAAATATAGCCATGCATTATCAGAGAGAGACTAAAAAAGCATTACTAATAAAATTTTGGAATGAAAATTTGGAACACTGGCTCAGCAATTAGAATGGAAGTCAAAAAATTATGCATTGTTCTCAGTCTTAGAGGAAATCTCTCGAATTCTTTTTCATCATCAGAAAATCAAGTGTGTATAAGTTTTAGATCATGACGGTTCTTTCAATGGAAAATAATAATAATAATAATAATAATAATAATAATAATAATAATAATAATAATAATAATAATAATAATAATAATAATAATAATAATAATAATAATTCCATTAATGAAATCAATATCAATAACGATGATAGCAGGATCTTTATAATAAACAGTAAAATCGCAACAAATTAATCATGAAACTAACAAAACGAAATTTTCTCCACGATAACAAAAAACAACAGAATTATAAGTGAATTTCAATATTGAGAGAGAGAGAGAGAGAGAGAGAGAGAGAGAGAGAGAGAGAGAGAGAGAGAGAGAGAGAGAGAGAGAGAGAGAGAGAGAGCTCTGGTCGAAACTTGAAATGGAGTAATGAGTGCATTGTCTCCTACTCTCTATGTCATAGTGAATGGGGATTTATTAAACCAACAAAGGTTCTTTGTAAGACATAAAACAAAAACCTGGAACATTTCATGAAGAAAGAAAAAGAAAAGTTAGGAAACAAAATTAGATAGAAAAAGGAGTTTGAGATAATGAGACTCGACATATGAACACCCAATGAAAATTTACAATAATTCTATTTGATTGATGAATTTTGTGACAATTAATTCCATGAGGATTTTTGCAGAGCAAAATGACAAAATGAATATAATGGAAGAATTGATAATCTCTCGAGAAATATTGCATATCAGTATTTACTTTTTCTAATATAAGCCTTTTTATTACTTTATATTGCATCGTTCCACTGACCTAAATCTGGCAAACGTCCCAATACTTTTGGTTGCTAAGGTCAACTATGGTGATTAAATCTAAATTTTACCAAAATTTTCTTTTGATACAAGGAAAAACCTGTTGTTAAAGTAGCATTTAAGATTTCATAGATCACGAAAAACCTGGTGAAGGAAGCTTAAGACCTATTTTACGTTCATATTCTGCATTCGAATCTACTGCACATGTACATCTTTTGATGCAACAGAAAAAGCAAGGTCAGTAGTGTAAAAGTTTTAACTCATTTTCCCCCAATAGGACGGAACTGTTATTGAAGATAAAACATACGCAATGAATCACTATAAACTCAGTAAACTAATAAATGTTATAGCTTTCCGATTTAATAATTTCACATTACCAATAGTAGATGATTTTAAACATCATGAGTGACCTTCCCTTCTTTATTCACGTATGACCAAACTTTTTTTTAACAAGTTGGCTCAACCAGATAAAGTTAGTAATGACAAGATGACTTTTCAATATACTTCACGAAATCCCTTCTCTCCCGCCCATGACCCATTATACCATAACACCCAACCCGAGAATAATGCAATTCCAAAACTGAAGGATAAAACTAGAGCAATCACATAAAATTCAACATCCGATTAACACGAAAAGATTTATGAGGTTTTGTGAGAGACTTATCTCTCTCTCTCTCTCTCTCTCTCTCTCTCTCTCTCTCTCTCTCTCTCTCTCTCTCTCTCTCTCTCTCTCTCTCTCTCTCTCTCTCTCTCTCTCTCTCTTCATATAATATATATATATATATATATATATATATATATATATATATATATATATATAAATATATATATATATATATATATATATATATATATATATATATATATATATATATATATATATACATATATATATACATATAATTCATAGAAAATGAATTTTTTTTGCTACAGGTTTTCAATATTTGCATTATGCGATAAAATTTTCATCGAAACAACCAAAGAAATTTTAATAAATGTTGTAAATCCTTTACTTGCTTTATAACTCATGGAAAACCTTGTTACCTTATTGCCTGAAGAATTGACATATGGGAACTGGGTTTATTTACTCGTATGCGCCTGCACTCTCTATTCTGAAGTTCAGTTTTGATATAATTCCAACAAGATTTTTTTGTGTATATATTGATCTCAGCTGACTTTTCTCATAATGTTATCTAAATCACAAAAACCTTAGCCAGCATATAATTTCACTAGTTTACAGACCAATAGTTTGTTCAGCTGACTTTTTTACTATTTAATTTTAAACGCTTTCGACGTGAATAGGTGTTTTTAACTTATAACTCATTTTGTTTGATTTTCCAAACTATTATCATTGCTAATGAAAATGGAATATATACGGTTAAGATATTTTTGATAAATAACCACTCTAGATAACAGTCGGCAACTTACCGGTGTTGAAAAAATATAGAAGTTTTTTAAAAGAGAAAAATTCTTAAACGAAGCCATTGGCTGTTTTTCTTGCCCATGACAAAAATTCATCACACGTTGGCAGGACAGTGGCCAACACAATCACTATAATCTTTACCTAAAAATTTTACAAGCACAATCCTTACACCGAATGTCCTCTCCGGAAATAAGGCTTTATTATCCTGTTTGAGAGCGTTACAAACTCTGGTACATTGATTATATTCATATATAAATTCCTCAAAAATTAGCTTCTATCCTTATAAAGATTACATTGTAAATTAAAATGAAAAATTCCCCTGTATTCACATTTTCTAACAATCGTTCCCTGTGTATCGAAACATCAATCTTGTTGAAGCTTACAAAAGTGGAAGGAATGTTTATTTAGAGAGACCAGAAGTTTCCCAGTTGGATCTGTTGATAGAAGTCTTTTTTGAGACAGTTTTTATTACAAATACTTTTTTTGTGAAGTTAGGGAAGTTTGTAACTATGACCTGCCACTGACACAGAGCTAAAACAGTAATTGTTCGTACGAAGGTTAGTATTAAAAAAAGAAAGGGTTAAAAAGGAATCAAGTTTTTTTATAAAAGTTAAAAGTTAACATTACTGACTACATAACAAATAACCTACCAAAAATGCAAGTGTTCTTCATTAGACCAATGTTATTCGGGTAACCATGGAAGAAAGACCGGGAGCTTGAACTGGTCTTTTAAAAACCAGGAGTAACATAATAGGCCGCCAAACATGCTGAAAATGTTCAAATGGCTTTTGGCCTTTAAATCTCTATATACCAATCAAATCTTCCCCATAGACACAAAATCTTAGGAATAATTCATCTCCACACCACCTGAAATGGTGAAACCAATCTACACTATATGCAATATGTAAATTATCAATAACTGCAAAATCTATCCATGACTCATAATTTGCTTACAATCGACATATTAACCAGTTCCATTTTCTAAAGAAAATCCTTGTTTTTACGTTACATCATAAAGCTGGATAAAAAGAACTTGTTACCTGACTGAGATTCAAATCAATGGTAAAATAAACTTTTATAATATCTAGAGCTACGTGCTTTAATATCATATCAATAAAGCCATAAAACAAGTTAATGTCGGTAAACATCGCTCAGAATATAAAACTAACTGCTTAATACTTAAGTCTGTATCAACAAAAAAGACAACTTGAATCCAGAGGTTTATCTGTTTAGTTTCATCATTGTCAAACCTCCTGGGATATTTCATTTCATCACATAAAATATAGTGGTAGTTATTCTTTTTGTTATTCCAATATAGAATTATAGAATTACATTATTATTTTTTCTTTCAATAGAAAACAAATTTATGTTTTGATATAAAAGAGTTTTGTCAACTGAACAAGTATTATATTCCATGGTGGCATAATATCATACAGCTTAGTATCCAGTCTTTCTTCCATTGCTACGCTTATTATTGTAACAACTTAAATTAGTTATTAAAACCCCCACAGCATCTCTAGCATTTTATAACTATAGTGTATGCTATGTGCTAGTCTATTTTCAAATATATATCACACTCGTATACTTACATCATATCAGATATGACCACTGCATAAACAAGATCTAGCAGAAATATTTCGTTGTGCTAAATTACTATTCTCTGTTTGATAACAAAACAACAATCATTTGACTTAACGGAAGGATTTTATCTGCAAGGAAGCCTTAGTTATTGGTACAAATATATTCTGCTGTTTTGAATGACTAATTACCAACAAAACATCCATTTAAAAGTATATCAGTCTCTATTCTTGCTCTGTGCTCTATTTCGTGTATCGGCTAATGTAAAGAGTATTGCAGTGTCACTTTTGATGTCATGTAAATGTTTGGACATAAAACTTTTATAATGACATTCAACTTTTATGGTTTTAATTGAATATTCTATAATTTTTTAGTATATATAAACTAAATGATATCGGTGTCAATGACCTTAGATGTCAGGATGCCTGAAAACCTTAAATCAATCAATTTGGACATAAAAATAAACATCGAGCCACAGCGCACTTTAGTATCAATGTGAACCATTACTAAACAACAGGGTACCTTTTAATAGATTTAGATGATAAACGTAATTTCCGATATTAAAATATAACATCAGTACTTATCTGTTAACCTCTATGGCATGAGAGGTTAAAATTAATGGCAAGTTATCATCATCTTTAAAATCATTAGCCTATATCCTCCTACGCCTATTAACGCAATAGGCCTCGGTTACAATTCACCAGGCGTCTCTACCTTGAGCTTTTAAATTATTACTTCCCCATTCATCATCTCCTACTAGATGCTTCATATTCTTCAGCAATGTAAGCCAAGATATTTCAACTCTGCTCATAGTGGCATGGTTGGAAGCGACCTCGTCCTTTCATTTGAAGGGGCTAATGCTTGACCCCAACTTGTGATAAACTGTGTTATTACAATTTACCTGGATTGACTACTGCAACTATATCAACTACAATTTACCAAAAGTGTAACTTAAGAAATTACAAAACATAACAAACAGAGGAGCAACACTGATAAAAGTTGTTCCACCTAGAGAAAGGATTATCCCTATATTAATCGATTTACACTGGCTGCCGATTAAAGCAAGAATTGAACTTAAAATATGTACAATAATCCCGCAAGTTATCAGAACGAGTCGTCCAAAATACTTATGAGAAATGCTACATATTGCGCAGCCAACAAATTGTGTCTACACGAGAATAGTTACAGATGGCTTCAAACTGCTGGAACCAAGATTTATGTCCACTTTGGACTCCAGAGACTTTGAATATACGGCTCTGAGATTATATAATAATCTCCCACGAAACATTCGAATGACTGAAAATATTAAGGCTTTCTAGAGGAAACTGAAGACATTCTTATTTCAGGAGTCTTTTGACAATGACGATTTAACAGTAAATGAACAATATGTGATCTGAAAAGATAAAGACTCTGACCGAACAAGGTAAAATGACAGCAGAGGTTTTGTAGAGAGTGGGGTTCCCCTGCTGTATGGGATTGGAAAAGTAGCCATCAAAGTAAAGTAAGTAAAAGTAAGTAATGCCTTGTAGAGCGCAGTTAAATTTATGGAGATCTATTCTCTCTTGGGGATCGCAAACACACAATTACCAAAAAACAAATCTATGAAATTAGGAGATGAACTACTACTCTGAACGTAGAAATGTGTTAAGAATGCCATTGTATTTGAAATGGAAAGCCCGATAGTGTGTTGATTTCCTTCTATATTGACTCTATCAGATGTAAACGTAATTTTTTCAGTTTTTAGTCAACCTTTTGATTTTGTTAACATTTAATATAAAGGCATTTAGTACATAAGTATTTATCTTTAAGGAAATTCTTATCGTATATATTATGGAAGTTAAGTTATAGTGTGGTGATCTTGCGCCTCCTCCCCGCTCGTTAAAGTTTTTGAATTACCCTTTTAGCACTCATTATCTTTTTTTGTTTACGTTTTGGGTAGGTGACTGGAAACCTCAATGAGGGAGGTGATAAGAAACAGAGCTAGTCTTTCGAAGGTTAGTTCGGGCTTTCTACAGAAGCTATTCCCTTTTGATTTGCAGCTGCCGTACTTAAAACGTATTTTGAGTGCTGTCCTTCGCAGGTACGCTTCTGGCCACCTGTGGTGTTGGGTCCTGCTTGTATTGCAAGTGATTTGTGCCACCTGCGGCCTTATCTTGCTGCCACCTCAGTGGAAGATTTTTCCTGAGGTGTTAGGAGCATTCGCTTTTCAGGACGTCTTGGAATTTACTGCAGCTGTGGGGGCCTTGATGCCCGTCAGGAGTCTAGTAGGGAGAAAGTTCCCAGGTAAGCGTTCCTTTTTGTATGGTCGTGCAGGACCTCTCGACTCCTCCTTCCTGGTGCTTC
>NW_027170097.1:2500-12500 GCF_036898095.1 Palaemon carinicauda | reverse complement strand
TCTCAAACGAGCTCAAGAACACCTTTTAACTCTGTATAGTTCCTGAGATACGCTTACTCTTTATTTTACGGCTCTCGCGTCCCTACCCCATATAGAGAGGGGTATGCCCATCACCACACCCCCTATATAACGAGGGACCTCGAGACCTTTCCAACGATTCCAAGAACCCCTCTTAACTCCTTGTGGTTGCTGAGAGACTTTTACTTCAAATAAAGTCGATGGTGTATGGTTCATAGTTTATTCGTGTTTTTTTTTATTTGTTTATATAGGACCTTACGACAAGACCACTAGGAAAGGAGAAGATATTGGGTCTTTTTCGGGGCAGTTGACCTGGCCAGGACCCTGAATAAGCTATACACATTGAAATTTCATACATCAAGTAATGTAAGGCCGTTTGTAACAGAGGAACAGATAACTGGTTGCTTTTAAATCAAGAAAAGTGTAATGCACAATTACAATATAGCAGGCATATTAGCCAGTGCACTCATATAGTCAGCATCAGCCATTTAATGATGACATATTTACAGATGAAAACTGGGTAGTAAAACTAACTAAAGAAGACGCACCAGTAAATTTCTAATTTAAATCAGAAGGTAGAAAATTCAAATAGTATCAAAATTATATCAGATGTTAGGTTAAACCTTGATGCTCCATCACTTCAATGTTTGTTTGCCAGAAGATGCACCTCTAAGCACATCTGCAGGAAATTAATGAATATGAACACCAGAAGCTTTTTTGCAGTCGTCCTAAACCCACTAAAATAATGAGTAAGGAAAAGGAAAATCGAAAAACAAAATTCAAAACATCCTCACCTTATAAAGAGCAAGTTTTAAGGTCAAGCCTTTTATCTATTGATCCATATTATAAAGTACCAGAGAAAACAAATTATTTAGAATTGACTTTACTCTGATGATGAAAACATGGCTAGTCAGAGCATGAAGATCCATTCGTATCTAGCAAACCCTGGGATAAAATGGGTACAATGCAATTTGTGTGATGAAAAAAAAATGTCCCTTGATGAATGCACATGTAAAGGGTAAAGGGGAATGTTGTAATTTTCAACGTGTCACTTGGGGTGTTATAAAAAGGAAAATTATCATTTACTTATGTTATTTGTGCTATTGTTGGTATCATTCAAAGAAAGTCAATCTATTTTTATTTTTGCTATTTCTGCTGTTATGTATAGAAAGTATATATTCATCTTAAACTTTTGCTAATTTCACTTAATACAAACAGTTTTTACTATTTACAAGAAAGTTAGAATTTCGAGTTTAATTTTTAATTTTCTTTTTTAATAATATTCTTGAATATATATTTGTAGAAGACAAAGTTTGTTTGACAAAAATAAATATATATTTTTTAACATAAAAGATTTTTTTTTTAAACGAAGTATCACACTAACTCATATACTGGCTATTTTTTGCAAATGATCACCTGTCTCTGTGACCAGTCAATATAGGATATGTCCTCTAAGAGTTTGTCGATATGAAAATTAGAATAAGATATCATAACATGACCTGGCAGTAGTAAAAAATAATAAACGAGATATTCAGATTCACGATTAAAAAAAGAAAATGGTGGACTTTATTATACTATCCAAGAAGGGATTTGCAATAGACATGAAAGGGATGCCATCAATATGCAAATCGAATACAAGAGTTTTGGCTATTCCCGACTTGTTAATAGCCAGTATTTAATATATGGCAACAGAATGGGATATCCCATGTTAGGGCAAAATAGAATTTGATTTAATTTCTAAAAAGTCAAAAACCGTTCATTGTTCTTTATCACAGCGTTTGTGATACGGCATCGAGGATTTAATTTGTGTTGGTGTGTAATACGATACAAACACAGGCATGAATTGTTGCACCAAATGAGGGTCTTTGAAGAAAAATATTTGGTATTGGAAATTAAATCATCCTACACATATTATGAATATCTGAAAAAGGTCTTTTCTAGAAAATAATTTCCTACATGAGCGATGGTATTTTTATCCTTTTTTTTTTTTTTTTTTTTTTTTTTTTTGTCATATAAAAGACGCTGCTATACATCATATTGATATGAAAGATTAATAACTTCAGAACCCAAACACAATGATATTAAAACCTGCGAGAAATTAACATGACACAGCGTTGTCCAACTAATGGGAGTAATAAAAAACGAAGTGGTGAGAATTGAGTATTAACACTTCAAATATCTTTTTTTTTTTTTTTCTTCCACTTAACGTGAAAGAAGCAGGAAAGGACAAAGTCGTAAGGATCTAAAAATACAAATTAATAAAATCTTGAAATACATTCTGTTCTAACTTAGGGAGAAGGTTTATTGTGCTTTTAAGCTTTGTCTTGATTTGCCAAGGTCCTGGTAACTTTTCGTATTAAATTCTGAGATGATCAACATCTAAAAAACTATTTTCGTGCATGTATGAAATGAATAACCTTTCAAAAAATATAAATCCCTATTGAGAACAATTATTTATTTCTTAAAGAGCTGAGAAGCAGTTAATACGCTATAAGATTCAAATTCTAATAATAATTTTTTTTTTTAATCTGCAAACGACTCATTGAGAATTGCTATTAGGATCGGTATTCATTTTCAACAGCAATCGATATACTATTTTCTATTCCTTACAATTCTATTAAATACAAACAAACTTACAGGAAATATACATACATTCTGACCATTGTGTTAAACATAAGCTAAGTAAAAGGAAGGCAATTAATTGTATAAAATTGAACAATGAAACGTTAATGTTGCCTCTCATTGAAAAAACATCAATGTAATTTAGATTTTTTTTTATTCAAACTCAAACATAAGAACTGAAACTTTTGTTATTTTGGCACTCCCTCGTGAGTGACATCAACTAGAACTGGGTAATGTGAGAGAGAATCCACACAAAGGATTACCAATGTGACGTCAGCGACGAGAAACTTCGAGTAATATTTGACGTTTCCAAACGATAATGTGAGGTTCTCGAAACACATGCGTTGGCAGCTACAAGGCGTAAGTTGGCAGATAAAGAAAGACTACGTCATGTCATGGGGAAAGGCCTTGGCACAAGAGTATGACATGCACCTGTGTCTACCAAAAGTCGCACTCTAGTACATATAAATAAATAAAGAAAAAAGATTACTGACGGGAGGCCACCGCCACAAGCGATGGTCCACTTACAAGTTTTTTGAGCACTACAACTGCTTGAATATATCTTCGCAGGAGCCCCTAATTTGAAGTAGTAGTAACATAACTGCGACTGATGAACGTAGGTAAGTGGCTCTAGAGATCGTTGTTTGAGGCATGAGCCAGTGGTTTGTGGTTTTGTCGCCGCTCTGGCACGTAACCGGATTGCCATCTGTGTCCCACGCATTCCCGTCAGCTTCAGACGATGTTGAATAGTTGTCCTGTTCGTCAGGAGTGGAGGCATTGATGGATGTCATTAAGGTGGTGTAGTGGCTGTCAATAAGGGCGTGAACTTTGGTCACCAGCTCCTTCATGGGCAAAATATTGACCTTAGTTATGGCAGCATATACAGGTTCGGGTAATCGTCCTACCCAAAGGGCATGAAATGGTTCACCTATCGTTGAGAGCTGTCTTCGGCAAGTTACAGGCAAGCAGTACGTAACTTTTCCCTAAGGGCGAATGATGCCCTTTGGTACCCCAATGGTTGTTGAGAGAGCTGTAATAATTTGGCTTTATGTGTGCCTGGCAATAGCAAGTACTGCACCAGGAGGTATTTTCCTAGAGCATCAAATTCTATTTGGGTGTCCTCTTGGTCACACAGCCAATTGGATATTTCTGGGAAAGTGACCTTGGCGATCAACACGAGAACATAGTCTGCTTTGATGCTTAACCGAGTCATGCTGTTGATGTGAAACTGAACTTAAGCACGCTGTAACCAAGCGAACGCTTCAACGCTGACAAAGGGTAGGAGTTTCATTGAGGCTGCATGTGCCGAAGAGTACAGGACAGCAGTGAGGGCCGGGTGGGAGGGATCGGACATTCCACGGGTCACCAATGTGCAAGCGAGCAGTTAGGTGGAAACTGAGAAGCGAGGTGAATTTAGCTAAACATTAGTATACAGACATCAAGCTTAAATACTAAGACTGGAGATTAAGAACAAAATTAGACTTGAGAAATAAGGTTCATAAAGCTGGTATATTAACAGTTCAGGGAAGAGTGATAAGATAACAATCATATATGTAAAGGTGCGTCCACATGGTCGAAAAGTGTCTGTCGTGCACAATTTTTACCAGTTAACATTATGAGAAAAGCGTTAATGACGTCATTAACAAGCACCAAGTGGTGTGTCGGACAGTGCCTGTGTTTGTAGAGTCCGATATTCAGACACTCTCCGGAGTGGCTCTATGGACGGAATTTAACTTTTTTACGGGATTAACTTTAACTCCTAGAAGATTAGGTATCACTTTCCCTGTAAATATAACTAGTTGTAATCCAGTTACGGGGGAAAACTGACTTTGAGAGAGAAGAGAGATTTAGTTGCTGATCAAACAGTACTGGCAGAGCCCATGCTTATAAAATATCAAAGAAACATTTAACAAGGACAGAAATAAACGTGTAACAGCAATAAATAAAATAACGTCAGAACTTCCGAGAAGTGAAATGTGTGTAACTGGTTTGCAAGTCGAAAAGTATATGGAATCCATAATGGGTCATTACATGGAAGAGCTAAGCAAATTGGGGAAATAAAAAAAAGTAGGAGGTCGGTACAGAAGACATTTGCACAGCCAAATTATGGAGTTTCGAGATACAAGTATAGCATAACAGAATCTGTTTCAGTTATGGACGCAGAAGTCTCATTTGCTCGAAGAAGTGTTTGATCGTGAGGAAAATACGTAATTCTCTCTCTCTCTCTCTCTCTCTCTCTCTCTCTCTCTCTCTCTCTCTCTCTCTCTCTCTCTCTCTACTAGAACAGGGGAAATAAATTCTGGAACCTTTTATCTTCATCACTGAAAGAATTTGCATTTAGTTAACAACACATAATCTGAAGTATGACCAATCTCAAACAACTATTTCTTGGAATAATATAGGCTATACATTCCACTTTAATAACAGTAACATCCTCAGTTCACTAATAGCTTATTTAAAGTCAGGCATATGTGATTTTGTGCCTGGAGACATGCTTCTGGTAAATTGCTTCCTCTCATATATGTGTCCTACTTAATCATAAAAGGTATTAAGTTCTCAGATAAAATATTTGAAGCGTTTCGGCCCCTCTGTATATAGTTTTCAAAATCTGATTCATAATTAATTTGAGTGTCCTTTAAAATGGATGAATGGCTTCTCTTTTCATCCCGTCTTTGCAACTAGTCCTTCCATGTGCCATTCAATCGTGCTCAAAAGATCAGATATAATCATGCAGCATAATTTAATTTAATGGACCATGCTTTTAATTCATGGTGTACTACGGTTATGATGCTCTGTACTAGAAGCAGATAACTATTACTTGATTTCCGAGTACAGATTATAACTCTGACGTAGATAACAGATGCCATCTGACATCAGCTTCGGACATTTCTTTGTGTTTGTCTGATAAAAGGAATAGAAATCCTGGTAGTCAACTTCATCTGGTACCGCTGTTTGTTAACATATCAATTTCCCTCATTTCAACACGTATGACGTCATTCTCTCTCAATTTAGATATGGTAACAGTTTTGTCCGACACACACTGTTGGACCGTGTGGACACACCTTTTCAGTGTCCGAGCATTTATGAAACACGTAGTAGGTAGTAGGAAGGCCAATGGTTGAAATACTAACGCAAGAGAGTTGTGGGGTCCTTTGACTGTCTAGACAGTGCTACATTGGTTCCTTCTCTCTGGTTACGGTTCACTTTCCCTATGACTGCACATACGCCGAATATTCTATATTCTGGCCTATTCTTTACATATTTTCCTCTGTCCTCATAACCCTGAGATTACCAAATAATTCTTCTTCCCTGAAGAAAAGGGGTTAACTATTACTCTGTAATTAATCAGTGGCTACTTGGTAAGGATAAAAGAGACTCTTTAGCTATGGTGAGCAGCTCTTCTAGGATAAGGACACTCCAAAATCGAACAATTGTCCTCTAATGTTGGGTAGTAATATACCGTCTGTACTATGGTCTTCCAATGCCTTGGGTTAGAGTTCTCTGGCTTGAGGGTACCCTCGGGCACACTATTCTGTGTAATTCATCTCCCTTTTATTTCCTTAAACTTTTTATAGTGTATATAAAAATAATTTAATGCTGTTACTGTTCTTAAAATAATATAACTTTCTTTTTTTCCTTTCCTCACTGGGCTATTTTCCCTGTTGGGGCCTATGGGCTTATAGAATTCTGGTTTTCCAACTATGGCTTTAGATTAGCAAGTTATAATAATAATAATAATAATAATAATAATAATAATGTGGTAGACCTCCCCTCCCAGGTCCTAGATTGACGGAGAGGTGTTTGGGTACTCATCGTATAGTTTTGCATTAGTAATTTTGAACATTAATTTTGCTAAGACAAACGAAACCAGTAATTTTTCCTCTTCCATGCAGATCTTTGTGCGTTGACATTCAATGTCGTGTTGATGAGTAGTTTTATTATAATGAAAAAGAAGAAATATCTTTTGGCTTCTAGAGGTGAGCGTGGAAAAGATTTGCGAGTATTTTTTTTTTTGTAAATCAAATGACTAAACCTAGTTTTTTTTCAATATATCTAACAAAACAATTAAGACCTAGACCCCTTTTATTCTAACAATATGGATAATATCGTGAGTTGATTTGTATTCGAGTAATTAAAGAACCCTTCAAATCAATACAGCCAGCATTCGTCCTTTTCAGTATATATATATATATATATATATATATATATATATATTATATATATATATATATATATATATATATATATATATATATATATATATATATAGATAAATATATGTATATATATATATATATATATATATATATATATATATATATATATATATATATATATATATATATATATATATATATATAAAAGAGGAGCAACTTGTAAACACGTAAAAAAATAATCACTTAAGGATGGGACTGTTATCATATTAAACACTGACCACTTTCGTTTGTTTCGTAAGGGAGAAGGAAAGGAATGTAGCCTCTAGACGACAAATCCAGAAGAACATAGCTTCATCCAGAATTATTTCCCAACATTTGAATAAAAATATGACCCTTGAAAGACCGAATCTAGTATCATATTTTACTTTCCACGAATTTGTTATTGTTACTAAAAGAAATAAAGAAAGAGGAAGTAATATTATTTGTATGTGAGAGAGAGAGAGAGAGAGAGAGAGAGAGAGAGAGAGAGAGAGAGAGAGAGAGAGAGAGAGAGAGATTGGAATTATTGGTCTTTGATTTAGATGGGAAATTTTGATTAGTTTTGAAGCATTTTGCAAGGTTTTATGCATTTCCGTTCTTTTATTTATTTTTTATGAATTTAGTGACTAGTTTGATATGCCCCATCCTCAAAAATATAAAGAAGAATGAATTATGTATAATAATAAATGTGTCTTGCTAGATACATTAAGATCATTTAAATCTAATACTACTGATGGTTTACAAATATCCCACTGTATATCGAAATAATCAAAGAAATGTCTTAATTTTTTAGAGGCTCATCACTCGATTTAGTATGATGAATTACCAACTATTAATTGCTTGCAAATAGCTGTTTATATAATTGAAAACTCTTCATATTGGAGAGATCATATTTTGGAGTAATAATTGACTTTGATTTTGTGTTTAATAGTAACATGTATCCATTTCTTTATTTCATGATTAATTTGGTATCTACAGTATGCAGCTATTTAGATAATTAATTGCAAGTAATCCACATTTACTATATATTTTTATATAAAGAAAAACATGAACAATTTAATATTATCATTTATGTAAAAATTTATCATACGAAGTCACGGCCAAGATTTCCTGAAAATCAAAACGAAAAATATTATTTATTTGGGTAGGGTTTTAATATAATTGTACTTATTTGTACCTATTGTAGTTATTTCGGTCCATTGAAATTAAAAAAAAAAAAAAAAAAGAACATAATATGGTCGTCCCTAGGGATCTCTTAATAGTGCTTTGTTCTCCCAGTGGTTAGTTCCAGAAATGGCTGGTCATAGACGAGTAAAATCATCCCTGTTCAATACTATAATCAAAGGAATATATTTGAATCCCTTTTAATTCTGAAATTATCAAGAAACTTGCTTATATGAAGTTGTCAAGAAACTGTCAGTTGTTGGAGACACTTTTCCCGCATAAATACGATATGTATGTTAATTTTTCACACACACATACACACACACACACATACACGCACATATATATATATATATATATATATATATATATATATATATATATATATATATATTTATATATATATATATATATATATATATATATATATATATATATGTATATATACACACACACACACACATATATATATATATATATATATATATATATATATATATATATATATATATATATATATATAACATACATATATATATATATATATATATATATATATATATATATATATATATATATATATATATATATATATATATATATATATATATATATATATATATATATATGCAGCTGAAATGAGTCAATGCAGAATAAAGGCCTCAGATATGTCTTTCCATTGCTTCTGTTTATGGTATTTCTGTGCCAGTTTATCTGACCAAATTATTCAGGTTCGTCAATCATCGTCTTTTCTTCCTTCCCTTGCTTCTTAGGAACCACTATATTATTCTTATGGTTAATATATTATTGCTCATTCTGTCTCCATTTCTTTTCTCTACATGCCGTTAGAATATAATCTACTTTACTCTCGTATCCATGTTGCTCTTTATCGGTCTCCTATAGTTATTGTCATTATTATCTTTTTAATGGTTCTTGAATTTTTACTGGCTTATCATCCAAGCTACATGCATAAGTAAAAACTGACATTTCACTTACTATAGTCTCATTTTGTTTCCTAGAAGCTCTCCATCCTCTACTTATCCTTATTTTATTTTCGGTCTCTTGTCCTAGGGAAATACTCACTGTGCGTCGTATATACCTATACTCACTAACGACTTCTGTACGTTCATACAAAACACTTATTTGTTGTATTTATGCGTTTTAATTCATCGTTATTTTATTTTTATGCCTAACAATTTTCTATCATCTATCATCTTTAGAAATCCTCCCCATGATTCAGAAAACAGAACGAGGTCACATATAAACCTCAAGTTGTTAAGGTATTCCATATTAAGTTTAATTCCTACATCTTCACACTCTAAATTATTAAAAACTCTTTCAGGAATGCCGTGAGTAATTGAGGTGAGATTGGATCGGTACTTTTAAAAAATGTTTCAGTCTACTTATATTGATTTAGGATTGTTAAACTACCTGCATAGACATCTTCAAGTGTTCTAAGATAAGATTTTACCTATTCCTTGTTTTTAAGGGATTTTGATTACTGCTAAGGTTTTGATAGCATCAAAAGCTTTCTCGTAGTTTTTAAATGACATCCTTAGTGGTTTGTCATCCTCGGTTTAATTTGTCCATTGGTTGGTTACTTATGTGAACACTGGACAGTTTTTAAATACCCACTTCTAAAGCCAGCAAGCTCTTTAGGTTGAATTTAATCTAGCATTCTTTTTATTGGGCCTAATATGATTTATGTAAAATAAAATATCTATTACCTATGGCACTGTTAGTTTTTTGTACTAACTAGGATGCTTTGTTATTTGTATTAGCAAAGTTATTTCTTATATCACTATTGTATACCACGGCATAAAAATCCTCTGCCGATTTTATTTCCCCACAGCTTTTGATAAGAATATTTCTATATTCATCTCTTAAAGCTAATATCTCTTCGTACCCTATTCCATGTGTTATTTTCGTCAATATGATGCTTCTTCGTTTCTTTAGTGTTTACTCAATTTGTGTCTGGATTTGTTTGCATTAGGTCATTA